>NW_019154120.1:14914670-14917599 GCF_002288905.1 Enhydra lutris kenyoni | reverse complement strand
GAGCCCGATGCAGGGCTCGATCCCAGGACCCTGGGATCATGACCTGAGCCGAAGGCAGAGGCTTTAACCCACTGAGCCACCCAGGCGCCCCTCTCCTCCTTTTTTTTATGCCAATTTCTTCCATTATTACTATGACATATACCATTTTTTTATTCCACTTTAAAAAAACTTACTTAAAAGCATTTTTCATATCATTATTTCAAATCTCTCCAAAAGACAATCGGAATGGCTGATTCCTAACCCAACATTTGCCTGGTGCCTTCCATCGGTGAACAGTAAGACTGTTTTAGAAAATCAACATTGTAAATATATTATTCTCCAAGTGTAGAGAATATTCAGAATTTTTCTATTTTTCTAAAATTACAATATGATCTTTTTTTTTTTAATTTAAGATTTATTTATTTATTTATTTATTTGAGAAAGAGAGAGAGAGAGTCAGGGAGGAGCAGAGGAAGAAGGACAAGCAGACTCTACACTGAGTGCAGAGCCAATGAGGGGCTTGATCTGGTGACCCTGAGATCATGACCTGAGCCGAAATCAAGAGTCGGACACTTAACTGACTGAGCCACCCAGGTTCCCCTACAATATAACCTGTAAATTCTTAAATTAAGAAGTTTGTACACTGATTAATATTTTATCACTAAATTCTTGAATTGCCTATAATTTTCAGGCCCTGATGATCCAACTGCAACAAAATAACATCCCTGCCCTTATGTAATTTATATTCTAAAGGTTTGTCAAGATAGAGGGAAAAGCAGTGAAAAAAACAAATATCTACCAAATATATAAAACTTAGGTGGTAGGAAGGGTTATGGGGGAAAAATAGTAAGGTACATGATGCCAGGAGCTGAAAAGACATTTGAGCAGATAGCTGAGGAAAATGAAGAAATTCATGGGCACAAGTATGTGGGAAGAATGTATTGCTGGTATATAGGACAATAGATGCAAATGCCCTGAGGCAGGGGTTTGCTTATAGTGTTAAAGGAATAGCAGAAAGGCCAGGAACAGTAGAAACGGCTGGAAGAGTGGGCATGGATGTTTTCAGGGAGAGTAGAGGTGGAGGGAAAGATTGTGTTGGGTGTTTTGAATTACTATAAGGATTTTGAGTTTTACTTTGAATGATAAGGAAGCCTTGTAAAGATTTTGAGCAGTTGACAGACATGATCAATCTTAAAATTTTTAAAATATCACTCTGGCTTCTGTGTTGAGAATAAATTGCAATGAGGCAAGGAAGGAGCAGGGATGCCACTTAGGAGACTATTGCAAAAACCAGGGTACAATCATAGCCACTTGGCCCAGTGGTAGAGATGGTGAGACATGGTTAGATTCTGGATATAAAGAATTCCAGTAGGATTTGCTAATGGTTGCATGTGGAGTATGACAGGAAGAGAAGAATAAAGGTTTTGCCTGACAACTGGAAGAACAGATCACATTTTCTAAGATGAGGACAACTGTCTGAGGAGCAAGATCAAGAAAGGGTGAGAATCAGGACTTCAGTTTTAGACACATTCACTTTGAGATACCTATTAGGGTTCTGTATCAGTTAGATAGTGCTGAATCCCAAGCCACCTCTAAGCTCAATAGCTCATAGCACATGAAATGCACAATCCAGAAAAGAAAAAACAATGAAAAAAGATAAATTGGATGTCATTAAAATTAAAATCTTTTGCTGTTCAGAAATCAAAATGGCAAGACACAGGACAGGAGAAAACATACACAACCATATATATAACAAAGTACTTTTACCTAGAACATGTAAAGAACTCTTACAACTCAAAAATATGAGGACAAATTACACAATTTTATAAAGGGCACAAAATTTGAATAGACACTCACATAAATAAATAAATAAATAAACAAACAAACAGATGACCAGTATACTGGGGATCTGCTCTAGCCAGACATACAAGCCTGAATTTCCCAACTTGTCCTTGGGTTTCATATCTCTTCTGAGGCTTACATACATAGCTAATTAAATTTATTTTTCTGTCTTAATCTGTTGTATGTCAATTTCATCAATAGACCAGCCAAAAGAACATGGAAAAGTAGAAGAAAATTTTTTTCCTCCCCTACAGCCTCTGAGACCACAGAGTCTAGGCTGGTCTTATACTTCTCATAGCAATAGCAGAAGCACAAGAGACAATAAGTGAAAACACACACATACTCTTGAGGAGCAGGCATGGAACTTGCATGCCATGAATTCTGCCTCATCTACTGGCAAAGCAAGTGACACGGCTAAGCACAGGTTTAGCAGGGTTGGCAGGAAAGATAAACCTTGCCTCTTTAGTGAAAGAAAATGTAAAATTTCATGGGCAAAGGCTATGGATATTAATGCAATCAACCTCAACATCCAAGTGGAGATATCACAGGGCAGTTGGAGATGTGTATATGGAATTCAAAGGTCTAGGCTGAAGAAAAAATTGTGAAGGTTGTCAAAATAGGAGGGTATCTGATGTCACATGACCAGATGAATCACCTACAGAGTGAATTCTTTTTCTTTTTTATTTATTTCTTTTCAGCTTAACAGTATTCATTGTTTTTGCACCACACCCAGTGCTCCATGCAATACGTGCTCTCCCTAATACCCACCACTTTGTTCCCCCAACCTCCCACCCCCCACCCCTTCAAGACCCTCAGGTTGTTTCTCAGAGTCCACAGTCTCTCATGGTTCACCTTCCCTTCCAATTTCCCTCAACTCCCTTCTCCTCTCTATCTCCCCATGTCCTCCATGTTATTTGTTATGCTCCACAAATAGGTGAAACTATATGATAATTGATTTTCTCTGCTTGACTTATTTCACTCAGCATAATCTCTTCCAGTCCTGTCCATGTTGCTACAAAAGCTGGGTATTTATCCTTTCTGATGGAGGCATAATACTCCATAGTGTATATGGACCACATCTTCCTTATCCATTCGTCCGTTGAAGGGC
>NW_019154120.1:14673119-14914570 GCF_002288905.1 Enhydra lutris kenyoni | reverse complement strand
CACTATGGAGTATTATGCCTCCATAGTGTATATGGACCACATCTTCCTTATCCATTCGTCCGTTGAAGGGCATCTTGGTTCTTTCCACAGTTTGGTGACCATGGCCATTGCTGCTATAAACATTGGGGTACAGATGGCCCTTCTTTTCACTACATTACAGAGTGAATTCTGATGGATACGAAGACATTTAAGATTGGGGAGATGAAGAAGAACCAACCATGGATACTGAAATGGGGTGCTGGTGAGGGAGGTGATGAGTCGAGAGAGAATAGTATTCTAGAAGACAAGCTAAGAAAGTGTTTTAAAAGAGAGGAATGAATGATCGGTTGTGGAGCAAGGATTGCTTCATGAACTAAACAAAACTTTTTAACTGCTATCTGTTTCTTCTTGAGGAGTTAGGTAACTGGTGGGTAGATCGCTGTGCTGAACTAGGTTGCAGTTAGAGTCTAATAAAGAAATCTGCCCCACCACACCCACTACACCTGCAGACACAGAAATGAACCGGTTAAGATTAGTTGACCCCAGCTGAAAACGAAATCTTTTGCTGTATTCATTCATTGATGGAGCCTGGGGTAATTTCCAATATTAGAGAGATCTTCATGTAACGAACACTTATTGGGGGCCTAGTTTTGTCAAACACTGATCAAAGCAATGAGGCTGTAACAGAAAATAAGGTAAGTAGCTTTCCAGCTGTCATAGAGTTTACATTTCAATGGAGGAAACAGACAAAACATAAATGAGGAAACACACAAATTAGTAAGTAATTTCAGACAGTGGTGAGTGTTGTAATGATGATAAAGCAGGATAATGCTTAGAGAATGACCAGGGGAATTACTTCTGATTGTATGCTCGATGAAGGCTTCTCTGAGGAGATGGTAATTGGCTAAGATCTGAATTACTCAAATTAGATAATTTTTCAGGGAGTTTCATTATAGCTCTTTGACCTTGCACCACTCTTTGACCTTGCACCACTCTTGAACTGCCCTACAGAATGGGGAGCCCAGTGTCATCCCGTTGTCCTCTCCATGGCCCCCTGAGAGCTGTAAATAAAAAGGAAGAGCAAGGATATCACTTGACTGGCCATATCCCTCTGGCATCCTGCTATCCGAGAAGTGAAGGGAGGTGCTGGGTGATATATGGACCACATCTCCTCGAGACTCATCAACAAATCAGATGGTAGGAATCACTGGGATGAAGACACTGGCTCAGAGCGCCTGAAGAACTTACCCAAGGTCATCTGGTTAATAAGAGACAAAACCAGAATATGAGCAATGAGAATAGGAACCGAGGGCTGGCTGTTTCCAAAGACCACCTTCTTTCAACTAAATGACCCTGCCAGGGTGCCAAACCAGACATCGGAAAATACAAACCATTAAGAGATACAGGGCAGAACCAATTCATTTGTAAAATTCTTCTAAGGAGGCAAGAGAGAGGGAAAGCGAGATCAATAATGCTGTGTTGTATTTTTAGTGATGGGCAGTGAGAACAGCACACAACAATTTATAGAAAAGGAAAGGAATTTGTATTCCCTGGGGCTGGGAAGTTGTTAGACATTAATAGCAAGAAAATTGTTAGGGAGATGACAGGAGGTAAAGGAAACGTCCTTGCTTTCTCCCCTGCAAAAACCTCACTGCAGGAAAAGTGGGAGAGAAAGTAGGATTGAAATTTGAAGCAAATTTGGGGTAGGGAAAAAAAAAAAAAACACAGGAGGGAAAGATGAGAAAATTTGAAAGAAAACAATATGAAATGAAAGAATTTCAGAGTAAAAAAATAATGAAAAAGAAGCTTACCTATTGTAAGAAGAGCAGAATGGCTAATTAACAAAGGGGATGAAAATGGCCTGCAGATAATATTTATCATCTTTCCCAGTTTTCCTGTGGCTTTATTTGTGCCCATCTGTCAGCTTAATCTTTTCCAAGTGTCTGCTGCCACAAACACAGGCCATTAATTTATTGAAAATATTACTGAAATTTGATTGCTTCTAGCCTTCTTATTGTTTCATTTTTAACTTAAAAAAAATGTGCCTATCTGTTTGCCTATTTGTGCTTTCATTTGACAAGTGGGGGTTATGCCCAGGCTCAGAAACATAGTCTTCCCAATCCAAATCAAAAAGAAAGCTTGGGAAACTTCCCTGTGGCCAGAAGCACACCCATCTAAAGTCTAACTCTTCACACACCCCTGGCGTGGGTCATCTAACGAACCTGAAACATCCTGACATAAACAAAGAAAGCAATGGCAATGTTGCATATATTTGCCTTAGCAAAGAACATAGGTCAGTGGCTGGGGCTTTCTACAAACCCATCCAGCTGACATTAACAAGGTCATCCATTAGACTCCCCTAAGATCCATTTAGAGGATACCCATTTTCATTTCCAAAACAGGGACCAAGAAAACCTTTTTATCAACCCTGTGACAGACTAATCTGAGTCACCCCAATTGAAGCCACTAACAACTATCAAAGGAAGATAATTGCAACATTTTTAATGTGGTATCATCAGATTTTTAAATTGGGCATTGAGTACCTATGACCAGAGTTGTGAAAAAGCAGCCCTGCAAAGGGCCTGAGGCCCTGATTTGATTTCTTGGGCTTGCCTCCAGGCTTGCCCCCAAAGAACACACAGCCCACCCAAAACCTCCAGTTTGTCAACTGCCTCTGGCCCCGGGAGGCATTGATCTGTGAGCCCATCCCCTCAAGGATTACCACCTCACACGCCCCCTCCACCCCCCAACCCCACCCACCCACTCACCCACCCACCCCCCCCTGCCCCTCCCTGGCTGGCTGGCTGCAGATGTGAGCTACCTGTGCTTTCCCAGTCCCTCCCCGGGATCTGGGTGGGAGAGCTCCCTCCTCCCAATGGGCACAATGCCTGTATCCCTGCTCATGCTGGGAGCTACAGCCAGGCCATCACGGCCACTCTTTGGCTCCCAGTCACTTGCAGGCAGTCTGGTGTCTAAGACAGGGAGAGATTGAAGAAGCGAGCAGCTTTCGGAGCCTTTGTGGGGGAGGGGAAAAACTCTTTTTCCCTCTATCCATCTTAGGTTCATTGGCTGAAGCCCTTGAATCAAACTGATAAAAGACAGATTAATAAGAGAACAACAACAACAACAACAACAAAACATTTAATTACGTGTGTATGCTTGGGAATTTCACAAAGAAATGAGACGCCCATAGGCAGCCAGTTGATGGAGGGTTATATACCACCTTAGGCTAAACAAAGGAAAAGGGGTTTGGGGCTTTTGGGTTGGGGAAGCAAGTTGTGGGAAGTTGACAAGTAAAAGTATGGTAAACAAGGGTGGTTTGGTATGGTTTGTTACACAGACTTTCGTGGGTACCTACTCCATGGATGAGAATTGTTAAAAGTTCTCTTCCTCCATTTGGCAACTGGTTAAGCGTGAGAAGACTCGAAGCAGGACTATACAGGATTCCAGATAACAGATGACTATGCCGGGGTTGGGGGTGGGCACTGAGCTAGGGACAGATGAGGAAGGCAAGGGGATGAAAAGGGACTGGGGCTGGGGAGGAGGTCACTGAAAATTAGTTTAAGTTTAGACATAATGAATTCAAGAAGGCGGTGGGACATCCAGGTTGAATATGTTCCACGGAAAGTAAAAATGTTAGACATGATCAGAAGTTACATATTGACATTCATTTCCCTTGTGTTGAAGTGAGGGCTGGAGCTTAGAAATGAGTGAGAGAGCCAGATGTGCAAATAGAGAATTAAAACTGAAGTATGAAATCCTGGTCAACACTGAGCATCAGGCACCTGGAGGAGGAAGAGAAGCCAGAAGAGGGGAGAGAAATTGCCAGAGATGAGACAGAGAGCCAGGGCCCCACAGGATTATAATATTTTAAACATGAGTGTGTTTATTTTCTAGGAACAAAATGCCATAAACTGAATGGCTTCAAACAACAGAAATTAATTGTTTCACAATTCTGAGGGCTAGAAGTCCAAAACCAAGGGCTCAGCAGGGCCATACTCTCTCTGAAGCCTGTAGGAGGGAATCCTTTCTTGCCTCTTCCTTCTGGTCATGACCTGCAACCTGTGGCACTTCTCGGCTCACCTCTGCAGCACACCCATCTCTGCCTCCATCATCACCGGGCCTTCTCCCTGTGTGTTCTGTTTCTTTTCTCATAGGGACACTGGTCATTTTGGATTAGTGCCCAACCTAATGATCTCATTTCAACTTGATTACTTCTGCAAAGACCCTATTTTGAAATAAGTTCCCCTTTACAGGTAGCAGGGGTCAAGATTTCACATAACTTTTTGGAGGGACACAACCTGTAAAAATTAGCAATCTCAAAGGAGGGGAAAATGACTGGTATCCTGTGCTTTTAAGGAGGCATAAAATAACAGAGAGAGGGTCATTTTGAGAGCTGAGGAGTCGACATCACAGTAAAGTGGTAGTAACAAAAGTCAGCTTTCAACAGCAGAACAATAAAGTAAAAGAGGCAACAGGTATAGCCTACAATTTAGAATGTGGCCAAGAAAGCCGTAGGGTAGGCCTGGTAGCATGAAGAAACCAGTCTTCACTTATGGTGTCACTATGGCCCTTAGCACAGAAGTGCCTTTACCCGGATCCCTTCCATGTTACTCTATCATTTCCCTGCCTCAAAGTTCATGCTCTCTTGGGGGCCACCCACAAACATCCCTTTCCCTGTCTAAAGGCCACCCTGGCTCATGTGTAGGGCCCAGATAACTAATGTGTCAATGAATAATGAGCCCTGGGACTCACCCACCACCACCTCCCCCCGACCCCTTTCATGGACGGCTTTTTACTGACTCTGGTATTTAAAGGAAGACAGAAGATTTCCTAAGATTATTATATTTTTAAGGTTTAAACATGAGGACTATGTAATTAAGGCTCTACACTTTTAGACAGTAGAATGAGTCAACCCAAAAATTCCTAGAGAGTGTTCAAGGAGGGGGGATCAGATGTACAAGCCCAAGCAGGGAAGTGTGGGAAGTGACTGAGGACCCAGACCAGGGCCATAAAGTAGGACCCAGCCTGAGGACGGAGACAGCAGCAGGATCCAGGCTATGAAGCAAGACCCATGCCCACAAGGTGGATACAGATTCTCCCCACAAAGGACCTCCTTCTAAGGTGGGAGGATGGATTACAGCTTCCATTGCAGGGTCATCTGCCCTGGTTTTCCTCCTCTGGGACCTAATTTGTCATACATCTTCCTTATTAAAAACAAAACAAAAAACCACAAACAATAACAACAACAACAACAACAGCCTTGCTGATACACTAGCCCCCAAATTGTGTTCATTCTCTCCGTGTAACATAAATGTGTGTTAACAAGGAACACATATCTGGTATATGCAGAAGACTCAAAAGTGAAGACCTTCAAGTTGGATCAAATCTTGCACAACGGTGGGCTCTGAAGGGATCCAGAATAAGCCACCATGGCCTAAAAATTGTTTTGAGCCAAAGGCATCTGGGTTCCTGAAATCCCTTATCTGCCTAAAAGCAGAGCTTCCCAAAAGAACTTAACTGTCATAAATCCCCTCCCCAGAGTGGCTCTTTCTCTTCTTAGAGAATAGAAGTTGGCATCACACCCAAGGAGGCATTGCCACAAAATCCTCCTATCTCCCAAATATTTTCCTAAGTGCCCATTTATCTTTCAAAAACTTCCGTTGTTTCTCCATAAGTGCCCTTTATCCATTCCCCACTAAGAAGTCAGTTGTTTTCCCAGAAGTGTCCCTCTATCTCTCCCCATTCCCTGTTAAGATGGCCTATCAGCCCCAAATTCTGACTGCCTCCCTGAGCTGCGTGTCTCTGTGAACTTCCATGGATACATATGTAATTAAATCTGTTTATTCCTCTTGCTAATCTCTTTGTCAGGTTAATTTGCAGGCCTTTGATGACTAAAGTTAAGAGGGTAGAGGAAAAGTTTTTCTTTCCTGAGAGTACTTTGGAAACATTTTCCTGCAGACCATGATAAAAGAGAGTTGCTCTTGGCTCAGGTTGACTCCAAGGATAGAATTAAGTCAACTTAGGAAAAAGCTTGGGAACTGATACTCAGGGTTAATCAGATTTCCCCAGAAGGAAAGGACATATTACTACCACTCTTCTCCAAGACCTCTAGGCTCTCCCAATCATAAAGCAGCTCTCTGAACACAATGATCCATCAGCTGTCTTGGCTAACCAAACAATGATAGCCAGACCCTCAAAGATATCTAGATCCTATTCCCTGGAAGCTACAAATGTTACCATATACGGCAAAAGGGTTTTTGCAGATGTGATTAAGTTAAGGATTTTAAGGAGATTTTTCTGCATTACCTACACTTTTACATGGGCACCGAATGTACTAAGAATCCTTATAAGAGGGAGACACAGAGCAATTTGACTGTGGAAGAGGAAGAAGGTGAGGTGAGATGGACAACAGAGATTGGAGTAATATAGCCTCAAGCAATGTAGCCTCAAGCTAAGAAATGCTTGCAACATCCAGAAGACAGAAGAGGCAAGGAACGTGTTCTCCCCTGGACCCTCCAGAAGTAACTAGCCCGGCCAACACCAAGATTTTACTTTCATAAAACTCATTTCAGACTTCTGATCTCCAGGACTTTGAGAGAATATATCTGAGTTGTTTTATTTTTTATTGTTATTTATTTATTTACTTACTTACTTACTTTGAGAGAGAGAGTGAGAGTGGGGCTGGGGGAGGGGAGGCTGAGGGGCAGAGGGAGAGGAATAGAATCTTAAGCAGACACTGTGCTGAGCACAGAGCCTGACACAGGGCTCGATCTCACAACCCTGAGATCATGACCTAGCTGAAATCAAGAGTTGGACGCTTGGAACCTCTCTGACTACTCCTCTTTTCCAGAGTCTTGACTTGCCTTTCCTCCCAGTGAGGCTGCTGCCCCCAGCCCATGCATGATAATGGCGACAACTGAGGTACTGAATATTGGTTAAAAAACAAAACAAAACAAAAAAACCTCTATGAGAATAAAACAAAAGAAGTCTATGAATTGCCAAGTAGTCCAGGAGAAGTCCTCCTACAGTCCAAGGACCAGATTACAGCAGGAAATGCAGCCAGAAAGAATCACCTGGAAGGAAAAGCTACAATCTCAAATGAAACTACCTGCTGTACTTTTCAGTTGTTAAAGGAAGCAGGTATCAAAACTGCTTTCCGCAGAGAATGTGGAAAGACAGCTTTCACTGCACCTAAGTGTGAAATGATTCCAATTGAATGGGTTTGTAGAAGACCCAGCAACTGGGTCTTTTCTCAAAAGAAATCCTGATGTCCAGGAGCGATGTAAGTCTTACCCACCTAGTGGAGCTGTTTTTCAAGGATGATGCCAATAGTGAGCCACAGTGGTCTGGGGAACAGCTAATTGCTGCAAAACTTTGCCTTGCTGGACTTGTTATAGGCCAGACTGAAGTCACACTACACAGGTTATTTTTTGTAGATTGGGGAAATCCTGGTTGCCCCAGAACTCTACACTGATTGATATCATGATGGAAAATATGTTGATGTAACCACCAAAGAAACTGTTCTTGCTGATGTTATCGACAATGATTCCTGGAGAGTCTGGCCATCAGGAGATCGAAGCCAACAGAAAGACACACAGTCACATCGTGACTTCAAGGAAGCAACGCCCGAAGGGCTCCAGATGGTGAAGACAAATTTTGAGTGGGCTGTAGAAAGAGTGGAGTTGCTTCTGAAATCAGAAAGTCTGTGTAGAGTTGTAATATCGATGGGCTCAACTTCTGATCTTGGTCACTGTGAAAAAACCAAGAAAGATTGTGGCAATTTTGGGGTTGCATGTGAACTTTGGGTAACATCTGCCTCTAAAGGACCACATGAAATTCTGAGGATAAAAGCAGAGGATGAGGGGGATGGCATTCCTACTGCATTTGTGGCAGAGGAAGGCAGAAGGAATGGTTTAGGACCAGCGATGTCTGGTAACACTGCATACCCCCTTATCAGCTGCCTCCACTTACTCCTGGGGAGCTCAGAATGTGTGGTCTTCTCTTGGACTACCCAGTGGTCTTGGCTGTTCAACCATATTTTCTCCAGAAGGATCAGTTCAGTTTGCTGCTCATGTATTGAGTATTAAATGTAGTAAACAACCATTTGGTATGGGCTAAACTGCGAGCAAGGATATTCAACACATGGATTTCCTTGAAGCAGGCTGACAAGAAACACCTGAGAGGGCAATTTATAAAACATTATTGCTTTGCGCATTTTTTAAAATAAAAACTATACTTTTCTTGTTTAGTTTCAGAAAAAAAAAATCAAGATGAAAAGTTTTCAAGTCAATCAAAGAAAACAATAAAATTTACTAGTGAGTTAAAAAAAAAGAGACAGTTGGACACTTAACCAACTAAGCCACCTGGGCACCCCTATTTGAGTTGTTTTAAGTCTTCAAGTTTGTGGTAATTTTTTACAGCAGTAATAGGAAACTAATGCACAAATTAGCCTCATATTTGGAGGCCCCCAAAGTTAACTTAAATGAAACTCAGGCTCTCCCTATATGTGATCACTTAATCTTGTCTGTTTAAGTTAAATGACCCAAGTTTCCAATTCTACCATCCTTGCTCTGGTGGAGTCTTCTCATTCTCCTTATCTCTCTCCGGTACACCCTACTTAATCCTTCTTCCCTTCCAATACAAGAAGATAGAAAATCTGTGTTCCACTTAGTTGAGAATGGAGATAGCAAACAGGGACAAGAAAGAGACAGAGTAAGTTGCTTTCAGGATGAATCCAGAGGGGGTGTTATTAGTAATTAAGGGCTTGCTGGTAAATGTTCTGGCACATTAGTAAAACTTTGGCAGGTTCACTACATCAGCTATTATATTAAACACCTTGTTTTATAATGTTCATAAAGAGGAGTGCCATTTAAACCTTGCCAGGACCTCTTCTGAGAAAGATTTGAGTTCTCAGATTTTTGGAAAAGGAGTCTTCCAAATTTCTAGCAAAACAAATTAAGGAAGAAAACAGAGCTGCTCAGCTACTTGCCTTTTTTCTCTATTCACACCTTCTGATTGTACAAGTTTATGTAGAGGAGTCAGGAGTTAATGTCTTAGATCAGTCTCTGGCTCATATTAGCAATGGTTAAATGTTATATTTTTATTATTACTATTATTAAAATTATTTTCTCTAATGATTCTGAATTAGCTAAAGAATTACCCCCTTCTTTCCAAAAGTTCCTTCAGGAATGTTAGAAAATCAAAAAGAGATGCACAAAGGTCAAACTGGGCTTTGCTTCTCTTTGGGAATTGCCTCCTGCTTCAAGAACAACTTTTTACATATGCATCTTGCATTAAAATGGGATTTTTCTTTCCTTCTCTCATCTAGGTGAGAATGAATAAATCTGTTGTCCTATCAGAAATACTTATATTGACCTCAGCTATAGATAACTCCAGACTCTTCTAAGTGATCTGTCTTGCCCAAAGACAGATCCATAAGACTTATTCCAACAAATATGATGGAAATCTGGATTTACCCAAAAATTCTAGAAGAAAAGCTCAAGGAACAGTGTTCTACTCTTGGTTGCATCCAGGATCAAGACTTACTGGGATATGTGAAAACCCAAGTGGTCTGGCCCCAGCCACACTTTGAATTTGACCTCTCACATGATGATGCTTTCCCATCTCTCGGCAGTACACCCCCACTTCCTCCTTGCCCACATTACTTTAGGATCTTCCCTCTCTCTACATACTCCCTTCCCCTTCCCTGAATTTCCCACCTCCAAGTCCACAGTAGGCTTCTCTGTGCCTTACCCATTTTCTTCTGAATGAAAAGAGTCTTGGAAAAAGGAAAAGGAAATAGTGCTACAAAGTTGGGATTCATTTTTGAAAACTGTACATACATACTATGTATAAAATCAAGGCCGGGAATAGAGTCACAACAGATCACAAGAATGATCTAATATACATTCTGTGTTATTAAAGAACCTAAAATTTATATACAAAGGTGATATTCTCAATGGTCAGCTCTTTTGTAGCCTTATTTAATCTCAGCCTCCTTTCCATCTGAGGCTGTGTTAGGGGCCAGGACTCCAGCCTTGAAGTATAACGTGGGCTCACGAGCTATCTCAGCGAGTATCACTGCACTTCCAAAGCACATGTGGCGGGAGCGATTACTTGTTTTTCCAGACACCATCTCTTTTCTCTCCTAAAGACAATTAAAATAAATTCTAAATGGAGAAATACTATGTATCAATCTACATCACCTGCCTTATGTTGCTATGTACTTCACTCAAGCGTGACTCCCACACTGCTATTTCCAGTTTTGTAGGAAGCACAGCAATTCACTGGCCATAACTTTAATGAAGGAAAAATTATTCTGGATAGGAGACATAGAAACAAACAATCACTGATATGGCCATTCCACTACTTCATGACGGGGTTATCTTTAAAACTTACTCTATAACTTGCTAATGCCAAGTATTTGCAGTACTCCATACTCACTAAAATGTTAGATGTCTACCTGTTTGAACTAGCTCTCCCAGCCCCAATATCTAAGTCTCTTTTCCAAATGCATTACTTATCTATTAATAATAGCGTAAGCTGAGTAAGCTTTCCTTAAGACTAATTTAAAGAAATCAGAAGATAAATGAACTATGTCCTTGTATTTTATGCCACATTGAGTAAATAACCATGCACAAATCTTCAGGAATACAGTTAAAAATAAGAATGAGTACACTTTCCCCAAAATGTTTCAAGGTTGTCCTTGACAATTGTTTCAAAAGATCAAGAGCACACATCTAATCCCAAGACTCTCCTGTCTTCAATAATTCAGCTCAGTAAACCTTTATCAATCATTTACCATGTACAAATGACTAGGCTTGTCGTTTTAGTGGGCATAAAGATGAATAAGACATGGTACCTGCATAAGAAGAACTTATTCATTTCTCATCCATTAAGATATTGACGTCTTTTCAGTATCCAATTTTATTTTCTGTTCCTGACAACACTTGAATTAGATAAAACCAAAGCATGTCTTGCCCTTTGTGGCATGAGCTGAATCTATAGTCAAAACACTAATCTTAAAATAGAGGAGGAAGAAAGTATTAACAATTTTCTTTCTAGGAAGTCAGTTTCTGTTGTATAGACTCTCTTTTCTCAGAGAAGTTTTTTTTCCCCCAAAAAAATTCTTAGGTGAGTTCTCAAATATTTTTCTCATTATAATTTTCTTCTGGTTTGCTCTAAGACCAATAGGTAAAATCTTGTGCTTTATTACGTGAGAGCAAGGGAATCTACCTTCCTCCTAAGGAAAACAGAAAACTGGTGAGAAAAAGCTGCTGAAGGAATGAACCCCATCGTGTCTTGGAGAGTTCCCCTTAAGATGAAATTTTGAAGACAGACAAAATGCTGAAGAGTTAATGGCCAGAGACAGCCAATTCTAAGGAGCTCTAAGGAGATTTGGTGTTTAAATTTGAATCAGAAGAGCGAAATAAAGAAAATGTGGCCTATGTTAGGAGGGCTGGGGTTGGAACAACATTCTTTTCTTTGATACCCTGGAGTCCTTTGCCTGTCTCAGCCAACAGTTCAGCTTAGTGCACTGTCATGAGAAAATGCTCTAGTTTGAGTCTGGACTTGCTTAAAGGCTACATACAACCTAGCGGACTTGTTGATGTATAGGGGAGGAAAACAATTTAACTTCTACCTTTCTTAGTTCTTAGCTGGGCCCCTATCACAAAAGACAGATTAGCAAGAGAAAAATTTTATAATGTATAATTCATGTATACATAGGAGATACCCAGAGAAAAATGAGTATCTCTAAGCAGTGGCTTACAACTCAAGCTTAAATACCATGGTCAGCTAAAGACAAAAGAAGAGAAGTATGGTGGAGAGGAATGTCAGCTATGGGGAGGTTACTAGGTAAAGCACAACAAACAAAGGTAAGGTTTGTTATTCAAATTTAAATCAATGCTTTCTCTACTGACCAAAAAAGAAGATTCTCTTATAATTTAGAGCCATTCTTCTGTTCCTGATATAGTGATACAGAGAGGGAGATAAACCTTAAAAATGGAGACTTCCTTTATAAATATAAATTTCCCTTTAAAAAGGGTAACTGCTACTGTGTTTTCAGAATTAAAAAAAAATTTTAGGGGCACCTGGTGGCTCAGTCATTAAGTGCCTGCCTTCAGTTCAGGTCATGATCCCAGGGTCCTGGCGTTGAGCCACGCATCAGGCTCCCTGCATGGCAGGAAGCCTGCTTTTCCCCCTCCCACTCCCCCTGCCTGCGTTCCCTCTCTCACTGTCAAATAAACAAATAAAGTCTTTAAAAAAAATTTAAATTAATTACTTAATAACTTTAATTCGGGAAGTAAAAGTAACAGAAACAGTGGTTCATAAGGCATGTCACACAAGGCCTGTGTGCAAGGACACTGCCCCAGTTCCACACTCCCCCCTCAGGCACCCTATTAAGTTGTCATTCTGGATGGTCACAAAATGGTGGAAACACATCCAAAATAATACATTAGTATTAATGCAGTAAACATTTATGAGGCTGGGTGGAAAAGACAAAGGGCAGAGAAGATAGCAATGTTGAAATGATAAAACTTCTACTAACAGCTAGCATCCTTCCAATTTTATATTAGGCTATTTGATTTGGACACTCTTTTTCAATGTAAAAACAGCACACATGAACCCTTTTCAGCTTTCTGCTCAGCATCTCCCAATGTTGTTCAACCCTATGCAATATTTCATAAAACAAATTATTTAAAATATTTTTCAACAATGAGAACAATAAAGAAAAGAGCCATGAAAGTAAGAACGTCAGTTGCTATATCTGAACGATTGATCCAGGATACCTGATCAATAGGAATACATTCATAAATATTCAGAACCGGAAGTGACCTTGAAATTTTTATTGCAACCATTTCATTTTATCAGCTTCAAATACCAAAGCTCAGAGAGGTTAAATTGCCCTCACTCGTGTCTCCAGTATGCAGTAGAAACTGCAGTAAAAATCAATGAACTAAAATGAAACCACTTTCCTAACATATATGCCCCCACCTGTTTACAACGAGAACAGCACTGCTAATATCACCAACGTTGCACCATATTCTTCTCTTCCTTGCTCCACGCCCCTCTTAGAGCTCTGAAGGAGGAACAGGTCATCAAGAGAAACAGAAAAGGAATGACAGACATCATCTCCTTCTCCCATCTCTCTTCTTTCAAGTATCCCAGAGGTAGCGCGAACGCAGAGAAGTCAGAATGTTATGCCTGTCAGGCATGGGGGGATGTCTCCTTGTGTGAGTGCGCTGCTTGGGGCAAGCAGTTGACACCAAAGAACAGCACAGGAGGGGAGACCAGGCACTGGGAGCCCAAAGTGGGCCCAGCAGCCCCTGTGCTACACAGTCCCAGTGGGCACCATGCACGATGGCTCCGGGAGTTAAGCTGGGGGTGGGGAGTGATGGGGGGGGGTGTATTTTGTGCTTTCATGGGACATTATGCATTGTCTAGATTCTAGAGGATTATTTTGGGTTATATGACTCCAAGGGGGCTATTTTACAACTGTGAATTGCATATGACTGATAGCAATGCAAAATAACACTTGGCTATAAACATACAAATTCAGTCCCGTCCCTAGAGGTTCCATGGACTTCCCTTCTATGAAAACATTCTTGTACTCCATAGATTGGTACTTTTTAAAAACTTTTCCATTGAACTTCCACTGATCTTTTCCATTGTAACACCTCACCAGTTTGAGTTAAAGAAAATCTTCAGCCATGTGTTCATTTTCATATCTGTATGAGAGTTGTGATTTTTATCCTTTTTAAAATATAGTCTTGGGCACCTGGGTGGCTCAGTGGATTAAGCCTCTGCCTTCTGCTCAGGTCATGATCCTAGGGTCCTGGGATGGAGCTCCACATCGGGCTCTCTGCTCAGCGGGGAGCCTGCTTCCCCCTCTCTCTCTGCCTGCCTCTCTGCCTACTTGTGATCTCTCTCCCTCTGTCAAATAAATAAGTAAAATCTTTGAAAAAATTTTTTTAAAAAAATAGTCTTTAAGCATCCAGAGGAAGAACCTACCTGGGTCCTTTCCTGTGATGCAGCCACAAGCATGCAAAACTTGATAGAAGGGAAGGCCCAGCTGCTACAGCTCACACCTGCTCAAGGTACATTAGCATAACAATAGACACGTCACCCTGGAGGCTCGGGCTTTTTTCCTTTCTCCCCCCTAGGCTCCTTAGAGGTGAAAATCTATTATCCTGGGGAGAGTGTTTTAATTCACATCTAAGTGACTAGACCTCAAACTGAGTTTGCATCTTCAATCCACTGGGGCCTGGATTCATTTGCAAGTAAATAATATTTAACTTTCCTTTCCGAGCAGTCCTTGCTGTCAGTGACAACAAGGAGCTCTGGCAAAATTTTCCCAGAACTAAAGGGTGAGCTTTGGCTTTAAATGCTAAGTAAGTTCTTTAAAAATAAAACTAAAGGGGCACCTGGGTGGCTCAGTGGGTTAAAGCCTCTGCCTTCGGCTCAGGTCATGATCCCAGGGTCCTGGGATCGAGCCCCACGTCGGGCTCTCTGCTCGCCAGGGAACTTGTTTCCGCCCCCCCCCCCCCCCCCCCGCCGCCTACCTCTCTGCCTACTTGTGATTTCTGTCTGTCAAATAAACAAATAAAAAATAAAAAAATAAAAAAATAAAACTAAAAATGCTGGCCCCCTTCCTATAATATATAACTTCCCAGCCCCCTTCCCCCTGCCTGGTCTCCTTCTACTGGAAGGCACAGTATCCTTTATATCCTTCACTAAAATAAACATATTTGGTACCTGAACAGACCAAAGCTTATCAAGAATCTCAGCCTGTTGGAGGTACCTGGGGGCTCCTGGGTCTTTTGCTGAAACTCAGCCACTCAGAAGAGAAGACAGGCTAAGAGAAGAACCAGGATCTAAAAATTAGTGGTTCCAAATTCATCCTCGGTTTTCCTACTACACCCTAAACCCGAGGACAGTGGTCTCCAGAGGGAAATGTAGGAAGCAATTATTCAAATTAACTTTTCTTTATTTTCAACTTCAAAATAATATTTATTATGGTTGTTTTCAAATGTTTTGTGTATATCTTGCAATATAATATAGCAGGATTATATGTATGTAATTTTTAAATGAGTGAATAAATAGATATGTCAGGGGTGTATGCTCAAAAAATACACAAGGATGACCAGTCAAGACTATTTAGAGGCCTTTTCTTTAGTGATACTATTGAACATTAACTAAGCCCTATGTTCCCTAATAGCAGGGATGGTAGAGGAATTCTCTCACCATTTTGTGTTCCCAGAAAACATAAAGAACCACCAAGGTAAATAAAAAAGAAAAAAAGAGAGAAAGAAAAAAAAGAAGAAGAAGAAGAACCACCAAGGGAAGAGCCGTCTCTGTCCGGTGATTTAAAGGCTATAAAATAATGGTTAGGACCAACTAGAAATAATTACAAAAACTGGAATAAGCAAAGGCAGGTTCTGAGATGCTCAGAGCTGATAAACCCTTAAAATTGAGTTGTTTTGGACTGAATTGTTTCCCCTAAAGTCCATACATTAACATCCTAATCTCCATTGTGCTTGTATTTGGAGATAAGGACTTCAGGGAAATAATTAAGGTTAAATGAGGTGTTAAGGGTGGGGCTCTAAGCCTATAGGACTGCGGTCCCTACAGGAAGAGATGTCCCAGGTATCTCTCTCCCCCTCACCCCACAACATACAAGCACAGAGAAAAAAACCTACAAGAACACAGTAAAAAGGTAGCCGTCTGCAAGCCGAGAAGAGCTTCAGGCATCAACCCTGAAAGCACCTTGATCTTAGACTTCAAGCCTCTAGAACTGTGAGACAATTCGTTACTATTGTTTAAGCCACTCCCCCTCCCCCCAACAATTGTAGTATCTTACTAAGGCAGCCTGAGCAGACTAATACACTTGTCCACTTAACCTCCACTGATCAAAAATAACTATTATAGGGTAACCCTCTTGGGTCCCCTCCCTCTTCAGGAGCTTTGCACTATCACTCAATAAACTTTGCTTTATTATCACCAAAAAAACCCAAAACAACACTTTCCTTACAGCTACTTCTTCTCAGTTGCCTTCAGCTCAAAACAGCCCTCCTGTCAAAGCGGCATATTTTGTGGTGACATGTTCCGCTCCCCTCTGCAGGAAAGTCTTTCCATCTCCAAAAAATATATGAAAATTCATTCCAACCTCCCACCTTCCAGCCCACAGTGCAAAACACTTGTGACCTTTCTTTCAGTAATTACAGGTTTCTAACATCAAATTAGAAAGTAGGAGTCCTGAAAGTCAAAAGAGCAATCATCTTTTAAACACTAGAAAGATACAAAGGAAGGGGCCGTGCAAGTGCACGTGTCTTTAAAAATATCTAAGCCAAGAGGTGCCTGGCTGGCTCGGCTGGTGGAACATGCTGCTCTCCGACTCAGGGTTGTGTGTTCAAGGCCCACGTTGGGTGTGGAGATTACTTAAAGATAAAAATCTTTAAAAAAATTTATCTAAGCTGACTGAACCTAGACTGTCTTTCAACTTCTTTCTGTCATTCGAGTCTACCCGTACCTTCTCTGGAGAGATTCCGGATTTCTCTGTAGCCTCCATGGCTTCCCTACTTCCCAAACTCTCAGCGTGTTCCTTTTTTTTTTTTTTTTTTAAGATTATTTATTTATTTATTTGACAGAGAAATCACAAGTAGGCAGAGAGGCTGGCAGAGACAGAGGAGGGGAAGCAGGCTCCCTACTGAGCAGAGAGCCCGATGCTGGGCTTGATCCAAGGACCCTGAGATCATGACCTGAGCCGAAGGCAGAGGCTTTAACCCACTGAGCCACCCAGGTGCCCCTGCGTGTTCCTTTCTTGCTCAGAATTTTTTAATGCCTCAACATCTCTACAATGGGGTTTGATACCATCTCCAACTTCCTCGGCTCACTCTCCATACTCAAATCCCACTCCATCAAGCCTTCCCTGACCTTCCTCTCAATTCCTATCACACACACTTGTATTAAGCATCAGGCTGTCTTAGTCCCTTCGGGCTTCTATAACCAAACACCACAGTCTCGGCATCTTATAAACAACAGAAATTCACTTCTCACAGTTCCAGAGGCCGGGAAGTCTCAAGTCAGGGTGCCAGTGTAGTTGTGTTCTCGTGAGAGCCCCCTTCCTGGTCATAGCCAGCATCTTGCTGTGTCCTCGCACAGTGAAAAGGGTGAACGATCTCTCAGGAGCCTCTTTTGCAAGGGCACACGTCCCATTCCTGAGGTTCCACCCTCACAACCTAAGCACCACCAAAGGCCCCGCCTTCCAGTACCATCGTCTTTGGGGTTTGGATTTCAATATATGAATTTTGAGGAGGCACAAAACCTTTTCATTGGCCTAGTGATTCCAAATAGAGTCACTGCCAATTGGGGAGGACGTATCTCCAAATGGCCCAGAGAAGCATACTGAGGGAAACACAGTGTTTCCCTCAGTGTGGACAAGGACTGGGCTTCTGGATGACCGGAACTGTTGAGGAGGCAGGTGTGTTGGAGAGAGAGGATGAGCTGGTCCATCTCTCAAACCTAGTGCCTCTCGTCTAGGGATTTCACTTTCAAGGATGGCTTGATGTCCATTTTAATAGCTCTCAGACCATTAGTCTGGGCCAATTTCTTGTAGCCCTTCTTGATCTGAACATTTATAATGTCTCACCCTTTGGATTAGATGCCATAAAGGGATGTTCTACAACTAGTATAAAAAATCAGGCTAGAGGCAAGGGCCCACATCATCTAAGAAGCTGCCTCTCTAGAGATGGTAGTAAAAGCAACTGAAATCTAAAATAAGAACCTAATGCCTCACCCAGGACCCCTCTTGGAGGACTCCTACCCAAGTCACAGGACCATGTTGTGCCTCAATCTTCTTATCCCGAAGAAGGGCACATTTACTCTTGGCCTAGAAGGAATTTTATAGGCTTGGGTTGCAAAGCCAGCCTGAGAGCACTATTAATTTCCCCTGGAACCCTGGTCTCCAGGCACATGCTAATGCTTGCCCATGGCCTTCGGTCTCCGAAGCCCGGCTTTTCAGAGCCACTGTCAACTGGACTGAAAATATTACCCTGTAGGAACTACAAGTTTCATGTTGCATTTTGAGCTCCTGAAATGGAAGTTGATAAAGCGGGTGTGAACAAAAATGACTGAAGATCTCCTCAAGAATCTCCATTCCCAGTTGGCAAGAATCCTGGAGGAGAGAATCTCTGCCTGGTTTCTTCTGACTCCCTTCAACCCCCTCCCTGGAGACAGGTTGCAAACTAGCCTTTGCCAAAGCCATGCTACCACATAATGCTGTTGCTGCAATGGCCGTGACCTTAATTACTATGGCCTATTATTCAAAAACACTAATTGAGTCATGGTCCCATTGCAAATGTGACTTAACTTGTGTTTTACTGCTTTGCTCAGGTGCCGCAAATAAAAAATAATGGCAGTTGTAATTAACTCAGAATAGCCATATACCCTGCCCCTCCACCCGTGACGGGTAAAAGTTCAATTAAAAAGTAAAGTTATTAACAGAGTAGGGTTTGGTCACACATCTGTCATACAGAGTGTGACAGGACACAAAAGTTACCCCATGCCACTAATGAGAGAATCCCTAGAGACCCGTGGTAACTTTACTTTGGGGCTTGCAAGATAAACAGCGCTCTCCATCAAGCACTTAAAATTACTTCCTATACGGGGTCATGGGATTGGTCACTTTCCCAAAAAAGTCTAAATAGAGGTGTCTATTTCAGAGTCATGAAGGACGCAGCAGTAAACTACTAAACCAAAAGAAACAAAAGGATCATGAAGCAAGGCCAAGAATATAAGAACCTTTGAGAAATGTCTGCACACTCCCCAGAAGTTTATTAGGAACCTTCAGAAAGATAGGCGATACAATGAGATATTTCTCACATCCGCGAGGATGGCTGTCATGAGAAGGAAGGACAGCCACGAATGTTGACAAGGATGTGGAGAAATTAGAAAATCTCACGCACCACCAGTGAGAACGTGCGATGGAACAGCACTGGGAAAACCGTTCAGTGGGTCCGAAAAAGTGAAATGAGAAGTATTCAAATGACCTAGCATCTCCACCTCCAGATTCATACCCAGGATTAAATATGCCCACACAGAAACTCGTATGTGAGTGCTCACAGTGGCACCATTCATGACAGCCAAAAAGTAAAAGCCACACAAATGTCCGCTGATCGAGGGCTAGATGAACAAAATATGGTCCATGCATACAACAGTCTGTTCTTCAGCCAAAGAAAGGAAAGAAGCACTGACTCATGCTACAACCTGCTGAGCCTTGGAGATATGCTAAGTGAAAGAGGCCAGTCAAAAAAAAGTGTCGGGGCGCCTGGGTGGCTCAGTGGGTTAAAGCCTCTGCTTTCCGCTCAGGTCATGATCATAGAGTCCTGGGATCGATCCCCGCATCTGGCTCTCTGCTCAGCAGGGAGCCTGCTTCCTCCTCTCTCTCTCTCTCTGCCAGCCTCTCTGCCTACTTGTGATCTGTCTGTCAAATAAATAAATAAAAAATCTTTTAAAAAAAGTGTCTGCCTTTGGCTCAGGTCATGATCCCGGGGTCCTGGGATCGAGTCCCACATCGGGCTCCTTGCTCAGCGGGGAGCCTGCTTCTCCCTCGGCTTGTGCTCTCTCTCTCTCTGTCTGTCTGTCTCTCTGACAAATAAAATCTTTAAAACAACAACAAAAGACAAAAGGTCACATATCATATGATTCCATGTAGCCAAAAAGACCAGAATAAGTAATCTGTAGAGACAGAAAGTAGAATAGTGGTTGCCAGAGGCTGAGAGATGGGGCTATCATGGAGGAAAAGCCTTTTTCATTGGCTGGGTCCAAAAATCATACTGATACAAGACGGATTAACCAGAAAAAAATTAATAATGTATGTACGCACAAGAGTTTCACCCAGAAATGAGACGCAAGGCAAAAGCCAAATGATTGAGGTTTAAGTAGCATCTTAGGCTAAACAAAGGAAAAGGGGTTTGGGCCTCTGGAACGGTCAGGGGAGAACAAGTTATGAGACAGGGAGGAAATATATGGTAAATGAGACTTGTCTCATTAAGCACACGGAGTCTCTAGGGTGCTAAGAATTATCTCTTGAGAGCAGGTCTGGAAGCACCTTTTCAAAAGAGGAAATTTATAGTTAATTTTAGGCAGTTAGGAGTGGGCAGTAAAGAACTTTTTTTGGTGGGTCTCAGTTGTCCTTAGCACAAAATAATCTTTGTGCCAAAGGGCACTGTCTTCACTCAGCCTGTTCTGTTAGTCCAGGCGCCCCTTATTACCTTAGCCACTCGAGGATTGACAGCACTGCCTTCAGGAAGCGGGGGGATATGAGCCAAGCAAATAACTGAGACGATAAAGACACAACTCAGAGTGAAAACAGAAGAATCGATATGGGCACAGCCCTTTATGTTCTTGCCTGGGTGTATATATTTTATCGGTATTGCAAACTTGAACCCACACGTAGGGAAATGTGCATCTTTCTTCCGGTCACAAGTAATCTGGCTTCTCAGAATTTTTAGGATTTAAAAAATTTTAGCTACATGTCCAAACTGGTTTAAAGTGAAATCCAGTCTGATAATGTACACAAGCCTTTCGGAAGTGTCCAGTATCTCTTAGATAAAGGTGCTCAGCTCTCGGATATCTTCCCTTTCCTCGGGCTGATCCCCTACAGACGCCTTGATGTTTAAGGGCAATGTGACAGCTCTGTCAGCATTCGGCGGCTCGTAGAGATGATGATCTGGACTTTTCTGGCTTGAGCACTGCTCTGGGGGTGCTTTCAGGCTCACCAACACCCAGATTCACTCAACCCTCGCTGCACTAGACCTCCTGCCTTTCCTGCAGCCAGCTTGCGGTCCCGATGGTCCTCTGTTCTCACAGACCTCCCCAGTCCCAGCCTCAGCGCTGATGTCCTGTCACTCTACCACTGTGTGTGGCCCAGGGAAATGTCCCCCGCTCTCAGCTCAGCATCCCACAGCAAGGATCCTGGGAAGCCTAAGGTAATTCCACCCAGGGCCTCCCTCCCTACTGGAACCGTCCAGGGTGAGCCAGGCAGGTCTGAGAATGGATCCAGAGAGATTTTAGGGTTCTAACGAGCATCTTGTTTTGACAGAACCCTTCCTCTGCCTTTGGCTTTTTTCTCTCCTTACTTCAGCCAAAGCCAAATGAGGCACAATTCTGGGCATATACAACCCATTTTGGGTATGCTTACTGCCCTCTACAGAGCTCTTCTCCACAGTCCCCTGGGGCTAAAAAAATCAGGCTTTCCTCACTTCTATAAATCTCAGTTCTCACTGTTCATACTCTGTCTACCCTCCTTAAGCAGAACTCTCTGCAAGGGGTTATCCAGGATTGGGCTGTGTTAAAGAGGAGAGGGGAGTGGAGGTGGAATGAATCCGAAAAATCTCTTCATTCTCCTTTGCATGTCAGGGGCTGAAGGCTATCCCACCTTTCCTGCACACACTCTGTCATGCACTGAATCTCCCTGTCCCACGCACTCTTCCTCCCTCGAGCCATGTCAAGCTGAAAACTTCGGGCCACCTAAGCCAAAGTCTGCCACTCAGAAAGGCAAAACAGAAACACACATTAACACTTTTCAAAACCTTCCCCTTTGCCATATGTACACACCTTTCAACGGGAGTGTTCAGTAGTTAAGACTATTACGGAATGAGGTGCCTGGGTGGCTCAGTGGGTTAAAGCCTCTGCCTTCGGCTCAGGTCATGGTCTCAGGGTCCTGGGATGGAGCCAGATTGGGCTCTCAGCTCAGCAGGGAGCCTGCTTCCTCCTCTCTCTCTGCCTGCTTCTCTGCCAACTTGTGATCTCTATCTGTCAAATAAATAAATAAAATCTTAAAAAAAAAAGACTATTAAGGAATTGTGGAATAGTTTTGAGTACTCAAGTATTCAAAAAATGATACCATAATGTATCATTTTTCTAGATCAACAAATGCATTTCATTGTGCTAATAGCCGATGCTCTTGTACTAGGATGAAAGGTAGATGCATATAAACGGGAGACATGTAATGTTACGTGTCCATAGGTGTGCTCTGGAACCAGATAGCCTGGATTCAAATCCTGACAGCCACTTTTTTTGGCAAGTTGCCAATCCTGTACTTTCATTTCCTCATTTACTAAATAGGGGTAATAATTTATTTAAAAAAATTTTTTAAAGATTTTATTCATTTGGCAGAGAGAGAGAGACACAGCGAGAGAGGGAACACAAGCAGAGGGAATGGGAGAAGGAGAAGCAGGCTGCCCGTCGAGCAGGGAGCCCAATGCAGGGCTTGATGCCAGGACCCTGGGATCATGACCTGAGCTGAAGGCAGATGCCCAATGACTGAGCCACCCAGGCGCCCCTATTTTTTAGATTTTTTAAAAAGACTTTATTTACTTATTTCAGAGAGTGAGAGAGAGAGAGCGAGTGAGCATGCAAGCATGAGCAGTGCGTTGGGGGGAAGGGGCAAAGGGAGAAGCAGACGCCCCGCTGAGCAGGGAGCCTGATGCATGGCTCCATGTGGGGGACTCCATCCCAGGACCCTGAGATCATGACCTAAGCTGAAGGCAGCTGTTTAACCAACTGAGCCACCCAGGCACCCCCAAGGGGTAATAATTTAGAAGGTGTTTTTAACAAATAACAGATGTAGAGATGCCTGGGTGGCTCAGTGGGTTGAGTGGCTGCCTTTGGCTCAGGTCTGGATCCCAGAGTCCTGGAATCTTGTCCCCGCATCGCATGGGCTCTCTGCTCAGCGGGGAGCCTGCTTCTCTCTCTGCCTGCCACTCCCCTTGCTTGTGCTAGCTTTTTCTCTTTTTCCCTCTGCCTCTGCCTGCCACTCTGCCTGCTTGTGCTCTCTCCCTGACAAATAAATAAATAAAAGCTTTTAAATATACAAATATAAACATATAAAGGAGTTAGAACAGTTCCTAGCACGTAGTAAAAAATATAATAAATATTGTTAGCATGTAATTGTGGTATGAATCTGACTCCCCTATATCCCAATAAATATGGGCCGGGTGCTGTGCTAAGCATTCAAATTCCATGCTGAACAAGACAGATACAGTCCGCCCTGGGTATGTACCAGAGCTCACGACAAGGACCCACACAAGCTTGTTGTAGCTAGACAAGATCAAGGTATGTTCCCTCAGGGATTTCCTCTGCTATAGTTATAAGCTTCCTGGAGGCCAGTGGGGTCACCGCACCTGAAATGTCGCCCCAGTGGGCATGTATGTTCTTTGCCAACGCTATGTGGTCAACAGCCTTTCCGCTCCCTGGCATCCCAGGGTCTTTGGTTCTCCCTAGGTGCGCGGACAACCCTGCGACCGAGTTCTTCCATCAGTGAGACACAAGGGGGCAGTAGCGGCACTTGGGCTTTAACGAGGAGTGACTTTTAAAACCGGGCCCTAAAAAGAAAGGGAAATAAAGATGATGCAAGGCCAGGTAGGAAGGGGGGAGAGGAGAAAAGAGGAAGAAAGGAGGGAAGGAAAGAGAGGAAAGAAGGAAGGACGAAGAAGCAGCGCAGGGTAAGGGCCGAAGACAAATAGTAATGTTTTGTCCCCAGCCTCGCTCCCGTCTGGACACGAGGCAAAGCGTGGATCAGTGCACCCACGTGCACACTGGGGGACACATCTGCTGTGGAGGGAGGAGAGAAAGGCCAGTGGCCTGGAGCCTGCCAGGAGGGCCTGCCCCTAGGGAAGGCTCACCCACCCTCCAGACTCTTAGAGCCCCCCTCCACCCCAACCCTCCACCCCCAGCAGCTCTCTTAGCACCCAGTTCGTCCTTCCCACTGGCCCCAGGAGGCAGCCTGGAAGCTGCCATCTGCGTGAGCCGGTGTCCCAGCCACCACACCCCACCCAGCCCCAACACGCCCACAGGCCATTTTCTTTCTAAGAGCTTTACTACCAGGAAACAGATAAGAGGTAACAAAAATAAGCAGAGAGCGAATTACCAAGATAAAGGCAATCTTTTATAGCGCCTGGAGGAGAACCTCTAGCTCTTACTTTCTTTTCAAAACTAGATTTTTCCAGAGAGAGCTAAGGTGGCCAAATGTCCGGGTTTGTCCTGGTTGGACCAGGATGGGGGGGGGGCGGTGTCCAGAGATGGGAAACCCTCCCCACTAAGACTGGAAGAGTCCTGCTCAAACCAGGAAGAGTTGGCACCTTCCAGGGGGCTCATGCCTGCCCCTCCGCTCCTTCTGACGACGATTCCAGACTCAAACTTGCGCAGTCACCCGGTCAAGGGCTTAAGGAAAGGTGGGTGTTCCGGCTTTTCCTGGCACCCATTGTCTCAAGTGTGTAGTTGACATTACTCGAGACCATTATGAAGGGATCACTCAGTAGGTGATTCTGTCTCCTGGGACCCCTCCTGGTTCTGTCCAGGTCCCTCACCCAGAGGGGAGGGAGGGGTAGGGCAGGGTTCCTTCAGCTCACCCGCCATTTTTTAGGGAGGGGTTACATTCTCAAACCCAGGAAACGCTCCCATCCCTGACTGCCGCACAGCATTTTGCAAACTTCTGTTTCCTGAAAGGCTATCTTAAAAACCATCTCCTAAGTTAAACAGGATTCTTTGCAGCAGGATTTCCAGAATGGTGATATGCTAACACCATGCATTTCCTCCAGGGACTCAAGGCTGCAGCCCCTCCCAAACCTCATCCCTTTGCTTCTGGGAGTTATAGAATGGCTTCTAGAACATGCGTTCTGAAGAGCATAGGACCCTGGAGTCTTTTTCCTACCGGAGCAACTGTGGGGCTCTCTCCTGGTGACACCAGCACTCTTTTTCATAGAGCAATCACACAGGACGCTGGAGGAATTTCCCTGACGTGGACCCAGGGCCAGCCCAGCCATGCCAAGCAGGGGTCCTGGTGTGTGCCTGTGTGCACACCCACACGCTTGTGTGCAATCTGCCCTACTCAGTTCTTTGCATCTAACCCAGTTGCCTGTAGCATTCTCTGCTGGCGTGGGGAGGGCAACATAAAGTCTTCTAGGGGCTTTGTGCCTGCCTGACTTCCTACACTTTTTATAAAAATTGTGGGGTCCAATTGGGTGCAAATTCCGGCCAGTATGGTTCTCCAGTCATCCCCTCGTGCACCAGCATATGTAGGATTTACTTCAGGTTCCTATAAGCAAACAGTAGTTTTGTGATACTCTTGCTTAAATATACTCGAGTACATATGCCCATGTTATGTTTTCTAATAACATTAAAGACTGTTGCCTTGAGATTAGTTCAAAGCAACACATATGTAATAGGTTTTCTTTTTCAAATGATGTGTCTTTTCATCCCCCCACCCATCCACATTTTGTTTTTGCCATTTTTTAAATGGCAAAAACTCCAACAAGTGCTGATTTATATACTGAGAACCAGCTCTGGAAAGTAAATCGGGAAATGCAGTTTGAATTCCTTAATTTATTTATTTCCCCCTCCAGCTAATGTTGCTTGTTTGTTATTCTGAATCTTGAGCGTTGATGCTAAGAAAGAAAAAGTGTGCCCTCCTGCGGGGCGTTTATCACCTGTAAATTTCCAGGAGAACTTGTGCCTCTAATCTGCGAATTTGTTTCCTCCAGAGCAAATTGACTTTCATCGAGGTGACTTTGGAGACAGGTCCGTTAGCAGGTTGGGAGAGGTGGGCTCTGCAAGCCCCAGGGTTGCAGAGGTCTGCAGAGCTCCCAGCTGGCTGGGGGGCCACCTTGCTGAGCACCCCCAACCCCCGTCTTCCCCTCTCCTCAGAGCTGCCTCCATAGTACAGTAGTCCCCCCACCAAACAATCCAAGTTGTTTAATTAAAAGATTACCAGCTCCTTATTTCCTAAGCGAAACAGAATGGTAATTGTTCCCACTATAACGTAAATAATGGAGATCAGCCTTCCCTCCCTGTCCTGGCGAGGGAAATCGCTCTTGGATGGGCTGTCAGCCTCTGCCGCGCAGCACTTCGAGCCTCACCTCGAACATGTGTGCTATTAAAGCTGATTTCTGGCAAGTGCTATTGGTGGTATTTATTTCAAAGGAGCCAACTATTTAAATCGGGTTAAAACAAACAGGTCTTTCACTCTCTGAGCCCCAACCTACAATCTTTGGCTCAACCTTCCCCGAGTTTTGTTTGGATTTTTAAAAAATTGACAACACCCTCTAATAAATTCCCTCCTTCTGTACCAACTGGTCTCAACTGGCACTGGAAAGGCTGAAATGCCAAAGAGAAGGTTGAAACTGTCCGGGTGGCAGCTGGCTGAGAAAAATTAACCTCCCCGGGTTTCCTCCCCAGGTTTCAGACTGATTGAGGTCACCTTTTAAAGAACAACCCGTCCCCTCTGACCACCTGCAGACAGGGTGGGGAGGTGGGGGGTGGCTCCTACCAGCACCTCCCATTACTAACTGTGGCAGCCGTGCTCTGGGGCTCGGGTGTTCTGCTGGCCCGGGGAGAGTGGATGAAGGCAAGGTTGCACGGTGAATGTCAATGTCAGAGACTGTGACAGCTCCAAGGGACCCTGGAGAGGATGGATTCCTGCCCTTTCTGGAAGAGGAAGCTGTGGCACTTTCCAGAGCCGCAGAGCTTGCTGACTGTGGGAAGGGGAGCCACGTGGCTGTGGCTTCTTGCCAATGCTGCTCTTGACCACGGAGACCTACCCACTGCATCTCCCCAGCTTGGATTTCTTGGGCGGGGGCGGGGCAAGGAAGGGGCCAGTGGGAAGGAGACCTGGCCGTTAAGGAAGGCAAACCAGTCCCCTCCCTAATCAGTAGCCAACACTGTAGGGGAGGAGAAGGCAGGACCAGAAATGACGTAGGCTTAAATGTGGGCTTTCTCTGCCTTCTCCTTTTACTTTTCTTTTTGAATTTACTGTGCAAAAGTTTCAGTTCATTACGCACCTCAGTTCGTGGCATGTTATCGTCTTTGTCCTCTCAATGGCCCTCTGTTGCTTTGTTTGATCTCTTTTTCTCCAAACTCCAGTCCCTTCCCCCGATAGGCCACCATTCTAATCTGTTTAGTGTGTCTCTTTTTATTTGTACCTGTTCTTGCAAGAACAGGTGTTGTACATGAAGATATGTGTACAACATGAACTTGTGATGTACATGAATATATGGATAGATTTCCCTATGATGTACATGAGTTTTTAATTTCATTTTGAAACAATTATAGGCACATAAGACACTGTAATCAGAAAAATAGTTGCAGGGGCACCTGGGTGGCTCCAGCAATTAAGCGGTCTGACCCTTGGTTTCGGCTCAGGCCATGATTTCAGGGTCATGAGATGGAACCCCAGCTCAGCCCGGAGTCTGCCTGAGATTCATTCGCCTTCCCTCTCCCTTCCCCTCAAGTCCTCCCTTCCCCCCCACCCCGCCCCCACCACCATGCTCGCTCTCTTTCTAGAACAAATAAAAAAATAAAATCTAAAAAAAAAAAAAATAGTACAGAGAGGCACATGAAAAGATGTTCAACATCATTGCTCATTAAAGAAATATCAAAATCGCAAAGAGATACCATTTCACACCCAGCAGAATGTCTATTATTTAAAACAGACAAAAACAAAACAAAACAAACAAAACCAAACAAGTGTTGGTAAGGATGTAGAGACATTGGCAACCTTCTGTATTGCTGGTAGGGAAATAAAATGGTGCAGCTACCCTGGCAAGTGGTTTGGTAGTTCCTCAGAAAGTTAAACATAAAGTTATCGGATGATCAAGCAACTCCACTCCTAGGTATGTCCCAAAAGAACACAACACAGGGACTCAGATACTTGCGCACCAGTGCTCATAGCATTACTCACAATAACCGAAAAGTGGAGACAACCAAATGCCCATCAAGATGAATATGGATTTGTTTTTAAATGTGGTGTGTGCCTACGATAGAATATCGTTAAACCATAAAAAGGAATGAAATTTCGATCCGTGCTATAACATGGATGAATGTTGAAGATGTTACGCTAAGTGAAGTAAGCCCCACATGAAAGGGCAAATACTATGTAATTCCACTTACATGAAGTACTTAGAGTAGTCAAATTCATAGACACAGAAAGTAGAGGAGTGATGAGCAGGGGCTGGGGGATGGGGGGATGGAGAGTTATTATTCAACGGGTATAAAGTGTCATTTTGGGATGATGAAACTGTTCTGAGAAGGATAGTGGTGATGACTGTACAGCAATGTGAATGTACTTAACATCACCGAACTATACTTTTCCTTTTTAATCACCACTGGTGACTTCTTCTTCTTCTTCTTTTTTTTTTAATTTATTTATCTGAGAGATTGAGAGAGAGAGGTCAGTGGGAGAAGCAGACTACCCGCCGAGCAGGGAGCCCAATGTGGCATTTGATCCAGGGACTCCAGGATCATGACCTGAGCCGAAGGCAGTCGCTTAACCAACTGAGCCACCCAGGTGCCCAACTGAACTGTACTCTTAAAGATGACCAAAATAGGGGCGGCTGGGTGGCTCAGTGGGTTAAAGCCTCTGCCTTTGGCTCAGGTCATGATCTCAGGGTCCTGGGATCGAGCCCCGAGTCGGGCCTCTCTGCTCAGCGGGGAGCCTGCTTCCCTTCCTCTCTCTCTATGTTAAAAAACATAAATAAAAATAAAAAATAAATAGTAGGGAGGTCCCATGTAAGCTGCACCCAGTGGTGACATCTTACCTGACAATCATGCATTCTCAAAACCCAGATATTGACAATGAGGTCAAAAAACCAACTAGACAACAGATCTTAGTTAGATATTACCAGTTTTTGCATGGAGTGTTTTTTCTTTTTTCTTTCTTTCTTTTTTTAATGTCTTGATGTATGGTTCTATGACATTTTATCATAGCTTTTTATAATTAACACCATAATCATGGGGTATGTATATATGTATATATTTTTAATTTCTCTAAAAATTATGGTGGTTTTTTTTTTTTTTTCAAAAGAATTCTCGTTTTTAGAGATGAGGAACTCACTGTTTTGTTTTGTTTTTAAAATTTTATTTATTTATTTGACAGAGAGAGATCACAAGTAGGCAGAGAGGCAGGCAGGGAAGGGGGTGAAGCAGGCTCCCTGCCAAGCAGAGAGCCCGACACAAGGCTCCATCCCAGGACCCTGGGATCATGACCTGAGCTGAAGGCAGAGGCTTTAACCCACTGAGCCACCCAGGTGCCCCCAAAATTATGGTGTTTTAGTTCTCATGTTGCTTCTTACTTTTTGTTGTTGCTGTTGTTAACTAACACTGCACTCTTAGGATTTGTCCTGGGTCTGTATCTGAGCCATTGCTTCTAACTTGAGTGATAACCTATAATATGTATCTATCACATTTTACTCTCATTTCTCCCACTGGACATCCAGGTGGCCTCCAATTCTCCATCACCAAAAATGAGATGAGAACAAACATCTTTGGGTCTATCCCATGGTGGTGTTGTGTGGGAATTTCTCTGTGATATATTCCTAGAAGCCAAACTGCTGGGACTTTTTTTTTTTTTTTTTTTCAGTAGGCTCCACACTTACCATATAGGCATTTTATTATCTCATATCATCACCTGAAAGAAGTACAGTACAATACAGTACAGTACAGTACAATAAGCTATTTTGAGAGAGATCACATTTGCATACCCCTTCTTACAATATACTGTTATAATTGTTGTATTTTATCATTAGTTATTATTCATCTTTCACTGTGCCTGATTTATAGATTAAGATTTGTCATAGGTATCTACGTATGTATGCAAAAAACATGGTGGTTTCAGGCATCTGTTGGGAGTTTTGGAAGTTCTTCCCAGTGGATAGGGAGGACTACTGTATTCCTTTGTCCTTACTTTCCAAACGACACTTGGGACTACCAACTTTCTAATGTTTGCAAGTCTGATAGGAGGGAAGTGTTGTTTTAATTTGCATTTCTCTGATTGTTAATGGTTTTGATAATCTCCTCATAAGCTTATTAGCTTATTTTATTATTTTTTTAAAGATTTATTTTAGAGAGAGAGTATGAGCAGGGGGAGGGGCAGAGGGAGAGGAGGAGAATCCCAAGCAGATTCCCCATTGTACACAGAGCCTGATGTGGGACTTGATCTCAGGACCGCAAGTTCATGACCTGAGCTGAAATCAAGAGTTGGACACTTACCAACTGACTCACCCAGGTGCTCCTTCATAAGCTTATGAGCTTTTTAAAACCGCTCCTCTGTGTCATGGACTGAATTGTACTAAACCCAGTTCCTCAGATTATGACCTTACTTGGAAACGGGATCATTGCAGCAGCTACAATCAAGTTAAGGTGAGGTCAGTGGAGTGGGCTCTACTCCAGTCTGGCTGGTGTCCTTACGGGAAAGGGAACTTTACACACAGACGTGAATATGTACACAGCATAGACTGTGGGAAAAGACACGGGAAAATGCTGTAGGAGATTGGAGCTGTGCTGCCACAAGCCAGCCAATGTCTGGGATGACCACAAGATGGAAAAGGCAAGGAGGAATCCTTCCTCTGCAGGGGCCAGACAGAGTACAGCTTCACTGATACCTTCCTGTCAGACTTTTGGCCTCTTGGCCTGTGAGAAGACACAATGCTGTTGTTCTAAGCCACCAGTTTTGGCATTTTGTTATAGTAGCTCTAGGAAACCAAACATTCTCTGCGATTTGCCTGTACATAGCAGTTGCCCATTTTCCAGTGGGGATCCTGCCTGTGGGCCGGTGGATGCTGCTTACGGCCCCGGATTTCCCTTTGTCGTTTGCTCTGCTCTTCCTCTCCCGCAGCCCCACCGCTCCCCCGGGCTGCTTTGAGAACAACATTTCAACAAGAGAAGAACAATCTAGACAAAGAGAGGCGAAAGGCGATGAGGGAGCAGGGATATTTTGGGCAGAGGAGGTTTTGTGACACCTCCAAACAAACACAGGAAGGCAGTCCCGGATGGGCGGAAAATCAGCCTGGAGACAGCAAGAATCCCCTGTGATTCCCTAAGTGCCTCGAACCCTTTATTTCCAACCCTCTCAATCCCCCCTATAACTAAAATCAGTGACTGAGTGTCGGCTGCATCCCCAAGCCATTCGGGGACTAGGACAGGTGCTTCAGGCCACTCGGTGTCCACCTCCAATGAAGCCGGAAGTTTGCCTCATGCCCACACACAGGGTTTATGCAATAAAACGAGTTAGGTCTTCTTTTAAGAAAAAAAAAAAAAAGATTTGAGAGAGAAAAAGAGAACTCGTGCATGGGTGGGGGTGGAGGGTGGGGGAGAGAGAATCCCAAGCAGACTCCATGCTGAGCGCGGAGCCCCTCGCAGGGCTCCGTCCCAGCACCTCGAGATCACAACCTGAGCTGAAACCAAGAGTCGGAGGCTCAAACGACGACCTCACCCAGGTGTCCCCATGTTAGGTCTTCTGTACTCCATCTTCTGGCTTGGTTTCTTTGAGCCCTTCAGAATATCCGACGAGGAAGGCCATGGAATATCCAAAAGCGGTTTGCTTTTTAAAAGACACTTTTGTTGCCCAAGCTGAGTGATGTTGAACAGAAAGGCTGAGGCTGTTTGGAAGAAGGCGGTCCTGGCAGGTGTGGGTGGGACCAGGGCTGCAGAAGCAGGTGCTGCTAAGTTACATTCTGCCCCAGATGTGGTTCCAAGACGGGCCAGTTTCATCCATCATTAATTTTTACTTCCTTAAACTGTGCCATCTCCTTGCTTTCTCATGGTATCTTCCCCAAGAGGCCTCTTCAACTTCTCCTCAAGTCCCCAAACACACAGCACCTGGATTTCCGGTGTTTGAACTCCCTAAACAGCAGCCCCCCACTTCCTGCCTCGAACGTGGTGTGGGGAGATGACCACATATAGGGTCCTACGCACAGGCTGCTCAGCCTTTACTCCACACTGAGAAAAGCAAGAAGACTCTCTCTATATACCTTTTGCATATGAAGATTTGAATTTTTTCTTGTTCCCCTTCTTCTTTTTTTTTTTCCTGCATGTTCTCTCTTTAAAAAGGTCCAATGACAGAACTGGGAATACTTACAGAGCTCTTGCAAGTTTCAAGAACTCAATTTAAGTGTAAGTGTTTTGGTAAAGAACCCTCCCTTTAAAGGATACCATTCATCAGTTTAACAATGAGTATTGCCTGTACTTCAAGGCACTTGGTGGCTGTTTTTTTTTAATAAAATATTACTGACGAACCAAACTGATTCACCCCTATTTATATGAAATTTAAGGTTCTGTATTAGGTTTTATAGTCTTGAGGTGGGGACTCCAGCACAGGACATAAAATTTAGAAGCCATAAAAGAAAATGTGAAGATGTGAATGTATAATAACAATTTTTTTTTTTTTTAAATTCTGCCTGGCAGGGCGCCTGGGTGGCTCAGTGGGTTAAAGCTTCTGCCTTCAGGTCCAGTCATGATTCCAGGGCCCTGGGCTTAAGCCCCAAATTGGGCTCTCTGCTTGGTGGGGAGCCTGCTTCCCCCTCTCTCTCTCCCTGCCTCTCTGACTGCTTGTGATCTCTGTCTGTCAAATAAATGAATAAAATCTTAAAAAAAAAAAAAAAGATTCTGCCTGACAACAACAAAAATGAGGCAAACAAAAGCAAATTAAAAGACAAGAGACAGACCAGGAGGAGATCGGGTATCACGTATAAGACACCAGGTCAACGGCCATGCTGTCTAAAGAGCTTCTACAAACTTGAAGAAAATACCAAAAAAAAAAAAAAGAAAAAGAGTGGGGGTGGGGAAGAAGGCAGGGGATAAGTACAGAGAATTCGTGAAGGAAATACAAGTGGCAAAAGGATTTGTGAAGAGATATGCAAGTTACTAAAGAAATAAAAATCTAAAGTAGAACACTTTCCTCCTTACATTGAGAGAAAAAAGTTTCAGTGTGTGGAGGAAACTGGAACTTTTATACACAGGTAGTAGACATATAAATTAGTATTTTTTTGAAGGCATTTTTGTAGTTTCTCTTAAACTTTAACATATAGGTACCTAGGAATTTAGAAATCCCTATCTAGATATGCATTCTACAATAATGCTTACCATGTATACACCAATACATTTACAAGGGGAATGATCAAATAAATTATGGTACATTCATTCAACAAATACCACGTACCCCTCAAGAATGGAGCATCACTGTAAATCCTGACCTGAGGGGTGCCTGGACTCAGTCGGTTAAGAGTCTGACTGTGGCTGTGGGACTGAGCCCCACATTGGGCTCTGTGCTCAGTGGGGACTCTGCTTGTCCCTCTCACTCTGCCCCTCGCCCTGCTTGTACGCGCATGCTCTCTCTCTCTCTCTCTCTCAAATAAATAAAATCTTTAAAAAAAAATACTGATCTGAAAGATGTCTGTGATACATTATTACATGGAAGAATCAAATTGCAGAATAAGAGATACATATGTGATGATTCCACTTTTTAAATAGGATCATTCTTAAAATCATTTTTTAAATGATTGCATTTTTTAAAAAGTGAAGACAGGCACATGGGTGAATGAATGGGTGATAGTAATCACATGGGAGTTTAGTAAAAGGGAATGATACATCGTAACATATTAAGCGGCAGAATTGTCCGTTTACAAATCTTATTTTATGATATCGAACTTCCCGTAAGATAACCTGTTGCAGGCATCCCATAACCCCCCAGATAACAGAGCAAGCTCTTCCAAGTCCTGATCTAGGACATTCATCTCTGTAGTCCCCAGATCTGGCTCAGGGGCTGGATAAATGCTTCGTTGGAGGCGACGGGCCTTCGCACTTCCCCACTCCGCGCGGCTGCACAGGTGCATGCGGCTTTCTCACGGTGCAAGCTCGGCTTGAGTCTACTCCCAGAACCAAGCTGCAGAGCAGTTTGCAGAAAGCGGAAGCCTAAGGGGGCAGAACCGCACCCCCCCCCAACCAGGTCGGGTCCGGCTTCTCCTCACTACGGCTGCCACAGTGGCCACCAGCTGTCCCAGGCTACAGACTCTCAGCCCCGTTCACTAGGAAGAGCCCAGAACTGAAAGACAAAGGGTAAGTTTGGTGAGGGCCAAAGAGGGGACACTGGGGGGACGGATATCAAGAGAGTTGAAGTGTGTGATGTGGAGGCGTGAGGATTTTCCCAAAAGCCGCCAGGAAGGAACGCACGAGAGGCGACATCTACGCACAGAACGAGACTCACAAAGGCTAGACGACCCGGTCTTGCCTTGTAACTGCTCCTGGTCTAGTCACGAAGCCCTCTTTGAAGATGACAACGAATATGCAAATCTTTCTTGAGGGAGAGCCGCAAACATTAATAAACTCCTGGAAAGAAATCTCCGAACTGGATTTGCAAGCTTTGGCTCCCGAGCACGCGCCGCTCGGTGGCCTTCAGACAGATGTCTGCCATCCCAGCGACTCGCCTCCCTCTTGCGTTTGTGGCATATTATCAAGAGCTAACGTTTGTCCTGGTCTTACTCCGTGCCGTTATTCTGAGCACTTTGTGCATGCTCTTTTCATCTCCCACCTCCCCCAAAACCCGTAAAGTAGGATCTCCGTTCTACAGTTGTCAGTGTGGTTCAGTAGTTAGTCTGACATCACTCTGTTACACACACCCCCGACACACCCACAGCGTTGCCTCCCCTACTCAGGAGCCCCCAAACCCCTTTCCCTTCTGCCTTTTTGCAATTTGATCTGCAGGCCCTAGACATTGCACCTGGGCGGGTAGAGCGAAAAAGATTTTTTTCCTCCCCTACACATCTAAGCTGGGACCTGATGGGTACATAGGAGCTAGCCCAGCTACAGTGGCCGGGGAGGAGAGGCACAGAGAAGGAGATTGAGAGAAAGCCCGGAGGTCAGTAAGGTATTAAAAGGTATCAAAAGAAATTGTGGTCACCTATCGGCGGAGGAGGACAGTGTTGGGGACAGACATGCGGTCAGGGCCCAGCTCACCGTGTATGTCAAAGGCCCAGCTTGGCTGGTGGTCTAACGTGGTGCAAAGTCCTCAAGGACTTTGAAGTGGAAATGGGCAGGCAGGGACCTCAGTTTCGGAGCGATAGTGTTTGGCATAGAATGGGGCTGGTGGGGGGTGATGGGGGCGCCTGGCAGGAGGCAGGGTATCACTTAGGAATCTATTCCAGTTAAGCCTGTGAAAAATGCCAGTGAGCCGAGCCAGGCGGCCAGCAGTGGGTTGCAGGGAAAGAACCAAATTGGAGGCATTTAAAAAGAGCGGCGAGCGCGTAAACGAAGGACGAGAAGCTGCGAGTGAGAAAAAGACGATGTGGAAAGACAATTTTAAAAGGAACAGAAAAAAAAAGGTAAAATCATGTCTCATAAGGATATAAAATGAACACATGTTAAAGATTTTATTTTACTCATAAAGAAGGAACCAGGCAGATGTTATAAGGGGTTCCAGGGAGAAATTGAAAAATAGACACATTTATAGATGAGGAATATTGAAATGAATAACCAAACGGAGGCGAAACCAGCTTCTTCCACAGGGAGGAGCGTTCCGCCCACCTCTGCAAGACAGAACAGGATTGCCCATCTACAGCTAAGGAATATTCTGCAAGCTCTCGGTTACGTCCAACTTACAGAGTCATACAGCAGGCCCCAGGCCATTGGGACACTCGGAGCTGTGTCCTCGGGGCAATGCACCATCTCCAAGGAGGCACCAATTCTTCCTTGCAGTGGGATGACTCCGCAATGTCCGACCTGGACACCCAGAGGTGTGGTTGTGACAGGGAATCTATACCCCAGAGAGAGAGTCATGGAAACGGAAGGAAGAGAGGAGGACCCATGGACTTGGCCACCTTTCAGGGGCTAACCCTTGCCCCTGATGGCAAACGCCTGAAGATACTAAGGAGACACCATTCAAAGGAGAGGAGGGATGAACAGTAGACAGGCATAAAGGGCTATAGGCCTATGGTCAGTAGTGGTTGTCCTGTTCTGATTTCAAGGATAAAATACCCGGGGCTCAGTGGCTTCAGATCTGGAGGGAGGCATTGGGTTGGAAGAGCCTCTCTCGCTCTCCACCACATTTGACCTTTATGAGCACCGTTTTACAGAAGGTTCTGGGTAACCACTGCAGTATATTCCAAACAGATCTTGCCCAGAAGGAACGTCCAGTGTGGCTGTTTCGAATTTGGAACGCATTTTTCATTGGAAAGAATGTCACCCGCATGACCACTTTCTGACCCAACAACTGTGCTCTGTTTGAAGACTCCTCAGTACAGGGCTGGCTTTCCAAACCCAAAGCGGAAAATGTGAAGGGCAGAGGATTGTCTTCAATATGTCAATTTATGGCAAAAGGCATATAAAAGTTATTTTAAAAAATTAAGTTGGTTTTATGACTTCCATGTATCGAAAGCAATAAGGTTGACTGCAGCTTGGGGCTACCCCAGACATTTTCAATACTATGGTTAGATGCAGAGTGTAGTTTTAATAATGTATATTGGATTTTGTTTTGTTTTGTTTTTTATTAAGTAAAGCAATGTGGTGTATTTGTAATAATTGAACATAACCAGAAAACAGGAAGATGAAATGAGAATAGCAGTAGTTTGTACAGCTTCTGGAAAGACTTCTATGTTTTTCGGCCTCTGTTCCTCTCCGTCCCTCTTAGCAAGTGACACCAGACCCTTACAAACAGGCTCATCCCTCCCCCATCTAGGAAGCTCTTCAAAAGAGGTTGTCTGGGTTCTTCTAGCTGTCCATGGTAGCTTCTGTGTCCTGAACTCTGCTACACAGACCTGGCTTTGGAAGGCATTGGAGTTCAAGGTCTATCAACAAGATCCGCCTTGCCCTGGCCAGTCCTCTTTTCTGAGTCCTCCCCCAGAGATTAGGACCCTGCTCCCTGCTGAAACTCTCCTCCACGGTTAGCTGCTGATCTTGCTGGACTTTGAGCACTGCCTCTACCACTCTCTGTGGCCATGTTCTGCTTGTTTGTGGAACATCCTGACCTTTGGGGTGAGGTCTACTTGCTTGCCCCAAGCTGAGAGCCACAGGACTCTGGCCTGTGCTTGTATCCTTCAGACACTCTGTTTTGGACTCCACCCCAAACATCAGCCCAACGCCAGCTGCTGGGCGACTGCCAAACAGCAACACAACCATGGTGGCCAAGTCCCATGCCTGGCTCTGCCCGGCCTACTTCTCTGTCCACACACCGCTAGGTCACATCTCTCTTCACTCCGAAAATCTAGGTAATGCTGGGTGTAGCACCATTTAAACTTATACCAAGACTGAAATCTGTCCATTCTTCATCGGTTTACTTACTATGGAAAACATCAAGGGACGTGGAGAGCCTTTGGCTCAGGTTGTCTTATTCTTTTACTCCGTTGTCCCTTTTGACAAACTGAAATTTCAGGCTGCAGAAATTAGACTCTGTGCTCTCCCCTCCTACTTTCACCCTGAAGACCCATGATGTCCAACATCAACAACATTGCTGAGCTTTACTTTCCATAGTTTGTGTTATATAGAAGACATGCCGTTTAGTTTTGCAAACATACTTTTAGATCAAATATTCACCCTTCTTCTCCCCAACATTAGAAATAACTATCCCCCATGCATGGATGTGTGTGTGTGTACGTGTGTACTTATTGATAAACAGACTGGCAGTGGAGTCCAGCTCCCCTTGATCTTCCTCTCCATAATAATACCAGAGACACTTACTGATCACTTCCAAAATGCCAGGTACTGTGCAAAGGGCCTTACGTGCACTCTCGTTCAGTCCTCCTCAGTCCCATGAAATAGGTCCTATGGTTAGTCCTAACTGTCACATAAGAAATCGGACACTTAGGGAGATAATCTGCCAAGTTTCCCTGTTAGTGTGGGGTTGGGGGACAGAGCAGGATGGGAATCGAAGTCAGGACCCTGCAGGTGTTTTAAATGTCAGCATCATCATTGCACCCCAACCCCTGGCATGGCACCAGGGACAGAGAGGGCCCTCAACACATGCTTGTCAAGTGAATGAATGTGTGACTCCTCCTTCCTTAGGATTCAGCACCAACTAGCACAGATGATGTATCAGTTTTGTACCAGTCACTGTGCTTTGACATGAAGAAACAGTTAATGGTTTATTTAAGATAATATCCATAATTAGAAATTAGAAAACAATCATCCTATGGCAAAACCAAGCCTGGAATAGACTTTTTTTTTTTTTTTTTTTTTTTTAAATAGAACCGCTATGATGACTCAATTGTCCTTTTTGGCTTGGAAAGGGAATGATAAAGATGAAGTTGGAGAGAAGGGTTTGTTTTTTAATGTAGCAGAGGAAAACTGAAAAGGAAAAGAAAATCAAAGAGGATGTGTAGCACCCCACAGGATGTTAGACCTACAAGTCTAAATTAAATTCAGGTGGGGTGCCAAAGAGGAAGTCCCTTTTTTCTCTTCTGGTGGTTTAAAATATCCCTCCCCTTGCCAAAGCTCATGCGGCTCCTAACTCACAGCCCAGAGTGGCCTCTGCAGAGAACCTTAGGCAATGGCCAAGAGCTCTGGCTCTGGAACCAGCCCCGCCTGGCTTCGGATTTCATCTCCACCCACTCACGAACTACTTGACTTTGACAAAGGACAACGACACCCACTAGTGAGATTAGTTCTAAAATTAAGCGCAGTTTCTTGGCATTCAATACATAGTAGCTATTACACTTGTTATCAATTATGACTACTTACTCATAAAATACACAACAAAGTTTTAAAAGCATTTTGGAGAGAAACAAAACCTCCTGTGGAGGTCAATTGACAAAGACCCATTATTCAAAGTGCACTTGACATATTTGCAGAAGCAGAGAAAGGAGTCACTCTTGAGAGTCTTAAAACCAAGAAATGAATATTCCTACCCAGATGTCCTGGGGCAAGCCAATATGGTACAACCAATCAAATAGACAAAAATATCCCCAGACCTGGAGGAGAAGCAAATTCCAGGCCAGAACCATTTCCTTGTTGATGCTAATTAAGAGTTCAAGCCAGTTCCTTGGTGAAGAGGAATTGATATTTGTAAGATAACTCATTATATATCTCTAGTAGGTCCTCACATACAACACCTGTGAATGATCACGATTACAGAGTGTGGTTTCAGTCACTTCCACATTATTTGTTTTTATCAGATCTAGAGTTTAAAAAAAATACATATATATATCTGGAGTATAAATATCCCTACAGGAATTCATACTGCCAGAGATACCTCCTGTGGACTTGACTTGCCTCCCCGAGTCAAAGTCCTACAGCAGAAGGGAAAAACTAGCTCAGTTTATTTCTGACTTGGAGTGAGACAAGTTGCATGGTGTAGGGGTGAAAACATTTTTCCTTCTTCCCTTCTAGGTTCTTTGCCTATTCAAACAATTAAAATGACATAAGACAGATTAACAGAAAAACAAATTTAATCAGGTACAATCAGGACCCCTGTAAAGATATGTAGACCCAAGGGCAGCCAGGTAATTGAGCTGAGGGGACGGGATAGTGACTGGGAATACAAAGGGGAGGAAGGCCATTCACTGGAAGGGAGGGGAGAGGTTTGAAAAACAAAGATGGCCCTATTATGTCCCTAAATTTCTTCCAGTAGAGAGGAATCTCTGCTAATACTCTCTTCCTGGTACAGGCTCCCTTTCCAGTGTGAATACAGGCAGTTGGGAATGAGAGGGGAGGGAGGGAAACAGTCCCCCCCCCCCCCCCCCCACACCGAACCTGTTGGACTTTGCCCTTAGCACAAAATAATTCTTGTGTTGCAGTGGCATATTTTGGGGAGACTTGTTCTGAACCCTTTCAATAGTCCTAGGAGAAACGTCACCTAAAGTGAAATTCACTAAGTGGTCAGGTCAAAAATCAGAAAGGAAGGAGTCATTTTTTAATATCTCCCTCTCTGTGACTTTCATATTTAATCTATCAGCAGGTCTTGTCAATTCTCCCAACAAGATAGTACCTGAATCCCTTTTCCTCCCTCCTCCCTTGCTCCATTTTTTATGGCAAACACCTCTCCCCCCTTAACCAATTCTCCATTCAGTAGCTAGAATGATCCCTTTAAACCTGAACTCCTCATTGCACAGCATCTGCTCTCACTCTTCAGTTAGCAAAATCCTGGAGTCCAGGCAGGGCTGTGTGGCTCATACTAACTCCTATCCCTCACCCTGGATATCTTCCAGTTTGTCAAACAGGCCCCTCCTTCTGAGGGCCTCCATACAACCTGCTTGCTCTCCCCATAATTAATTTTTCCTACTTTCTAGGTCCAACCTATTCTCAGGTCTTAACTCCAAAGTCATTTCTTTAGGAAGGCTGTTCCCAACCACCCCAATTTAAATTAGGTCTCGCATTTCTTTCCTTAATATCATTTACCACTATTTGTCATTTGTGTGTGTGTGTGTGTGTGTGTGTGTGCGTGTACGAGTGTGTATGTGTATGTATATGCACAACATAACACATGCACACCCAGATCAACATTTTAAGTACAGGTCTCTGCTCTAAGACTACATTCTCTGGAGGCAGGAACCATGCCCTGTGTTCACTACCATGCACCAAGGGCCTCGCAGAATGTATGTGACATGAACGGAGTCAATAAATATGTGCTAAATAAATGGATAAATTCCTTGAAAGGGAGAAAGGAAGAGGCAGGGATGAGCAGTTCCCAGCATTAGCTACAAGCATAATGATTCTCCGAGGAGAGGAGGCAATATTTAACCGGCTGTCAACAAGATGCAGGAAACTTGAAAACAAAGTATTTTTATTTAAAACAAATTCTACAGGCTTTCTTTAACCATTCAGTATAGTACGTACAATGAAGAACTCAAAAGAACACTGAAATGAAGCAATGCCATCACAATTCACAGGTGTAAATCCCTTTTGTGCACATTTCCTATGCTTATAGACTCAGAAGAGAGGAGGCTGGCCAGGACAATGAGATTGCTACTGAGAGACAGCTACATGCTGCTGATCTGTGTGTTTTCTGAGCTTTCTCAAGAACAATAGGCTATTTTTGCCTGAACTTGTGAACAGTAACCTAACACCCTAGATCTCATTGTTTTTATTTTCTTTATTTTTTATTTTTTTAAGATTTAGAGAGAGAGAGAGTGTACGCACACATATGCATGCTCCCAGTGGGGAGGGGCAGAAGGAGAGGGAGAGAGAGAATCTCAAGCAGACTCCCACTGAGTGTGGAGCCCAAGACAGGGCTTGATCCCACAACCCTGAGATCTCGACCTGAGCCAAAACATAGAGTTGGACACTTAACCTACTGAGCCACCCAGGTGCCCCAGATCTTAACCCTGCTAAGCAGAGAGCCCGATACGGGACTCAATCCCAGGACTCTGAGACCATGACCCAAGCCAAAGGCAGAGACCTAACCCACTGAGCCACCCAGGCACCCCGATCTTATTGTTTTTAATGGTTGGCTCAGTTTCTTCAATAAATGGTCCTGGGCAAATTGGACAGCCACATGCAGAAAAATGAAACTGGGCCATTCTCTTACACCGTACACAGAGATAAACTCAACATGGATGAAAGACCTAAATGTCAGACAGGAATCCATCAAAATCCTAGAGGAGAACATAGGCAGTAACCTCTTTGATGTTGGCCACAGTGACCTCTTTCCAGACACATCTCCAAAGGTGAGGGAAACAAAAGCAAAAATGAACTTTTGGGACTTCATCAAGATGAAAAGCTTCTGCACAGCAAAGGAAACAGTCAACAAAACTAAGAGACAACCCACGGAAAGGGAGAAGATATTTGCAAATGACATTACAGATAAAGGGCTGGTATCCAAGATCTATAAAGAACTTCTCAAACTCAGCACTCCAAAAACAAATGATCCAATCAATAAATGGGGAGAAGACACAAACAGACACTTCTCCAAAGAAGACATACAAATGGCCAAACAGACACATGAAAAAATGCTCAGTATCACCAGACAATGGGGGTAATCCATCTTACCCCTTTCACTAATAGACTTGGAAGTCAGCAGCGGTAAGTACAGGCCATGTTTAGAATACAGGATTCAGGCCCAGGAAGGTGGTAACAATGATTCTTTTCCCAGAAGAACCTTAGAAAAAAGAGAATTCTTTCCCAAATTCCTGCCCAGTGGTTGTATATTCCAGAAGCTATTAATTTTCTATGCTCCCACCATGGGAAAATGTTTGGTCTCAAGGGAAACAAGCCAATTAAGCAGTTGCTTAAGGGTGAAACCAAAATAAGTTAGGAAATTTTAATGGTACCACTAAGTGTTCCTCCTGAAATCTAAAGAGGAGGACACTCAGATGGAAACTTGGCAGATAGATACCCTCAGTGGCCGCTATGGAATGCAGCGACGTACAGCCTGATGCAATTCAACAGTCTGAGGCCAGGAAGGACTCTGCCCACTGATAATGGTTTGGGGGACATAAGGTAGAAAATGTGTGGAGTTCCAGAGAGCATGTTAGGTGTTAGGTAAGCTAGGAGCACATGGGCTGTTAGAGTCCATGGTCCACCATCTCCTTCATGGTAATGGGATCTCACAAGGTAGAGCGCTTAGTCCACTTTTGCTTTGTGGAACATTTTTGACCTGCTGGACCTCACATTATCTTCAATGATTTCTTGGAAGTCCAACCCTGCCCAGGCTCTGCAGGGGTTAGGATCACAGTGGTAGAGTATGTTCAGAATGCAGTGGAAAGAAAAGTTGTACAACTTTCGAAAATGTTCTGATGAAATGGAAAAGAAAATTAAAAATTTAAGCCTCTTACAGTGTAAATTGTGCCAAGCATGCCTTGCAATTTGGAGACCCTTGCCCATAAAAAAAAAAAAAAAGAAGAAGAAGAAGAAAGAAAAGGAATCTGGAAAGCTGAGCATGTAGGAGATGAAGTACAAAGAATATTGAGTGTACTAAGGTGGAAGTTAAGGAATATCTTAAGACTGTGATTCTGCTCCCAGTTGTGCACGATCAGCTCACACTGTGACCCACTGCCTCACTGTCCTCACTGCATTTAATGTCACCCATCCTCCCTCTCCCATGAAGTCAGTCTAAGTTCAAATCATGCTGATGACCCTAAAGTCCCCTTGAGAAGTATGAAGTACTCCTGTAAATGCCTGATATGAACCAGTTAGCCCTACCTGAACCGGAGGGACAAGAGAGAGCAATGTTTCCGGACCCTCCCACCTGCCTCCTCTCACAAGGCCCAACTTCTCACATCATAGGAAGGAAAACTATGACTCCTATCTTACTACTCTGTTGCACTAGTTCTCTCTTGCTATAACCGATCTTGGATACCCATGTGGTATCCTGCTTTCATCTTAATAGAGTAGGTGCTCTCTCGCACTGGGGTACCTACAGAAATCTTTGAAAGCAGAGCTCAGGGTCCTCACTTTCCTGCAGCCCATTCAGAATTAAATGCTTCTTCCAGAGGCACCTGGGTGGCTCACTCTGTTGAGTGTCTGACTCTGGATTTCTGCTCAGGTTATGATCTCGGGGTTGTGGGATTCAGCCCTGCATCAGGCTCCCTGCTGGGTATGGGGCCTGCTTAGGATTCTCCCTCTCCCTCGAGCTCTGTTTAATAAAACAAACAAATTAATTAAAAAATTAAAACAAACAAACAAACAAACAAAATGCCCTTCCAATGCAGCTCCACATCCTGGGGCCAAACTTCTACTGGGCCTGTCATCTGTGCATCTGTGTGTCCTGCTACGCTGGGGGAACGTGGGGACCCAAGGCAATGTCTTCTTTGACTCTGGTTTCCTGAGACTGGCCAGCCCAGTGTCTGGCACATAATTGGAACTTGATCCCATTTTCCCTTAATTGAGCATAATTGTCTTTTTTTTTTTCACAATTCTTTTGAGTTCTAGGCATAACAGCTAAAAACAATATTTTGCTGCTTCATAATTGGAAAACTGGAAATTTGCCACTGAGGTGAGCAGAAATTTCCACAGTTATTTTTCTTCCTCGACGTTAGGAAAGCAGTGTTTCCTGACAAATACTATTCTCCTCTGTGATGAAAGAATCGTGGAGCTGCAGCAGGAATGTGTGGGGACAAACAACATTTGTTATGGTGACTTTAAACAAATCAAAAGGACTTTTTTGGCTTCTGTAACCCAGGTGGCTTTCCACGGCTCACTTCTTTAGTGCTTGTGCAACCAACAAATGTAGTTCTCTTGTTGCTTAGCTTTTCCACATGTGTTCGATATTTACAGGATTTCCAAAATTCTTATTATTTAAAAATAAAAAATTTTGATGAAAATTATGATAAGAATGAAATCATAGAGTATGTGTAATATGATTTGCTTATGAGCGATAAGTTTTGGTAACATACAGAGCCAACTATCAATTCAGTGGGAGGAGAAAAGGAAGACTACAGATAAATTTTGCTTTCTAATCTACTTATATTTTTTTTTCCATTTAATATGAAAAACTAAAATTAAAGACTTAATACACGCTAGACACAGTCTTAAGTGTTGCACATATATTGACTCTATTTTATAGGTTTTATTATTACCCCCCCCCCATCTTATAAAGGAGGAAACTGAGGCACAAACAGGGTGGGAACTTGCCAAAGTTACACAATAATAAATGCCAGAGTTGTAGGCTGGCCCCGAAGCCTGATTCCAGAATTCACAGTCTTAATCATCACGTTATATTGCTTCATATTCTGTATTAATCATAAAAGACTATGAAGAATTACTGAGTGCTAATAATTTAAATAGGTTAGCTGTGCCATGTGACCTCAGTTGAGTCACTCAATTCCTCAGGACAATATAGGATAGAATTTAACCTTGTCCCCAAAGAGACCTGGCCTTGGCCCTTGGGTTCTAGGAAGTAATTGCTATAGGAAAGTCTTTGTTTAGAGTGGCGCTGGCCATGCCAGAAAGACCTAAGATGTGATTTAGGGTGGGGCTTTAGGTCACACCCAAAGGGGCTGGAGACCAGAATGGAGATCCACCACCTGGGCAATCAATCAATCACGCCATCGTAATGGAACCCCAATAAAAATTCTGAAGCCCAAGGTTTGGCTGAGCTTCTCTGGCTGGAAATGCTCCATGTGCATCATCACCCTTCAGTGCCAGGAGATTGATGTGCCTTGACTCCATGGGAAAAGAATATCAGAGGCTTTGCCTTGGAACCCTTCTGGGCTCCACCCTGTCTCTTCCTTTGACTCTTATATCTTAACCATATCCTTGCTCTGTAATAAGCCATAACCGTGAGGACATAGCTTTCAGTGTTCTGTGAGTCTTTCTAGCAAGCTTTTCAGTCTAGGAGTGGTTTGGGAGCCCCCGACCCTGCAGTTGATGTCAGAAGTGCAGGGTAGTCTTTTATGGAGACCTGTCTTCTTTACCCATGTCGTCGGCCCTAGCTTTGCTCGGTGCCTCTGTTTCCTCTCGGTCTCAGTAGAATTGAAAGCCTGTTATTTCCCAAATTCCAGTTTACTAGGTCCAAGTGGCTGGACCTCGCTCAACAGGGTTTTCGCTACATACAAGTGCACCTCTTGTGCACTCTAGTCCTAGGTGGAGACCATCAACCCCACACCCATCACCCTACAGACTCCCACCACCTTCGTTCACGACAACGGCTCCTGGCTCATGTCTTCACCAAAAGTGATAATATGACCAGCCACCTTCACCTACTTCTCCAGGCAACGAGCTCATCATATTCTTATTTGATCCTCACAAGGACTTAACAAGCTAGGTTAACCATTATTTGCCCATTTTTTAAAAAAAGATGATTTCTTTTAGAGAGAGAGAGAGGAAGCACAATTGGGAGGGGCAGAGGGAGAGGGAGAGAGACCCTCAAGCAGACCCCATGCTGAGCCCAGAGCCCAGTGTGGGGCTTGATCCCATGACTCTGAGATCATGACCTGAGCTGAAATCAAAAGTTGGGCACTCAACCCACTGCCCCACCCAGGCGCCCCTCCCATTTTTCTTAGAGCAGAAAAGTATGCCTTAAGGCAGCTAAGTAATTAACCCCTGAAAACAGAGTGTGGTAGACAGAATAATGGTTCCCTAAATATGTCCACATCCTAATCTTCAGACCCTGTGCAGTGTCGCCTTCATGGCAAAGAGACTGCCTATGTGATTAAGTCAAGGATCTTGAGATGGGGAGATCGTCCCAGATTATTCAGGCAGGTCTGACATAGTCAGAAGGGTTCTTAGAAGCAGGAGGCAGGAGCGCCAGCATGACCATGGAAACAGAGGTTGCAGTGATGGGAGGAAGGGACCACATGCCAGGGAATGCAGGTGGCCTCTGGAAGCCCGCCAAGGGCAGGGAACAGATTTTCTCCTAGAGCCTCTGAGAAAGAATGCAGCCCCACTAACACCTCAATTTTAGAATTCCAGAACTGTAAGATAACAAACTTTTGTGGGTTTGAACTACTAAGTGTGTGGCGATTCTGTGTTCGTAGCAAGGAGCAGCTAAAGCAAACAGCTGTTACAGGTGGTCGGGGGATTTGAACTCAAGCAGTCTGCCTCCAAGGATTGGCTTTTACTTCCATATCCCCACCCCCCGCATCAGCCCCAGCGGATCTGGAATCCTACAGACATTTTCAATGACCAGTGGTTACAGTTCTTCTCTGCAGTTTCTAGGGGGACCACACAGTCGTGGAGTCCTGTGGCCAACACAGAGATGAGGAGGTTGGCCGGGTCTGCCTGGCCCGCTTGCCCAGGCTCGCTGAACCCATTTCCTCCCTTGTAGGATGGGACAGTGATGGTGCCGGCCCAGTGGGGCTTTTGAAAGGAATTAATGAAACAGCCCAACTAAATCACTGAATGCAATGTCTGGTGTAGAAAAACACACTAAAAATATATTATTCTCTTAAAACTTTATTGAGTGTTTAATATAATATTCTAGCCTTTGCTAGGGAGTTTTAACTTCAGAATTCAGGTTTGCAATAGACCATCACAGGGATTTGTAAATAGAAAAAAAGAGGGGGATTTCTTCAGTTTTATATAACGTTTTAGGTTTAGTGTCCGGTTATTAGCTGACATTTCAGGATAAATAACATAGCAGTTGAATAGGGGCTCCCGGAAATTCAAGCCCATCCAAAACCTCAGAATCTGACCTCATTTGGAAATAGGATCTTTGTAGATGTAATCGAGGTACAGATTGAAATAAGATCATGCTGGATTCGGGTGAGCCCTAAATCCAACGACAGTATCCTTATAAGAGACAGAGAAGTGCCCACAGAGACATACAGGGCAAGGCTGTGTGACGACCAGGCGCAGACCTGGAAATGACAAGGATTGCTGGCGACCCCAAGCTAGGAAGAGGCAAGGAAGGATTCTTCTCCAGTTTCAGACACATTGTTTCCAGACCTGTAACCGTGACAGCAGAAGTCTTGCTTGTTTTAAGCCCCCCAGTTCGTGGTACTTTCTTATAGCCCCCCTAGGAAACGAATACAAATGGCGGTTTGGGGTGCTCCTTGCGTCCCCCGCTTATGGGAAGGACCACTGCAATCGACTCCTCTGGACTACATCCCTCGTGCCCTACAGGGAATAGCTCTTCCTCGTCACCACGTCACAGCTTGTGAACTGCAGCAAGAGATGGAGGACAGTAACGCGACATCAGTAAGGATTTCTCCCTCCAGCGCAGAAGGCGCTCTACCCGGCCAAGGAGTCCTGAAAGGGGTACCCTGCGGAGAAGCAGGTGGGTGACCTTGAAGGGGGAGGGGTAACCTTCTGAGCTTCCATTTCCTCAAAGGGAACTGGTTGAACAAAACATCGTTAAGGTCCTTAAATAATAGGATTATTTAGCAAACAATGGCCTTGCAAGCCCCACGGGAAGACTCAGGAGAATCTGAAGAATCCTTGGAAGCTAGGGGCAAAGAGCTCCTATAAATGCTTAGAGCCCCGTGTTAGCCCAGGGTCTGGGTCAGAGTAGGATTACTGTGGCGGCCATAGCCTGCTCTGCGGTACCGATATAGTAGCTGGGTCCCAACAACAGATTGCCCTTTGTGATGCAGACCCTCCTTTGAACTTGGTAGACTGTACCTGTTCTGAGGGCTCGCATCAACAGCAGCATCTCAGGAAAGCGCTGGCTGTGCCGCACTCCCTGCGGCTGCCCACTGCGTCCACCCTCCGCCCGCTACCCCAACACACAGCTACCCCAACACACAACTCCTGCTTCAGTAGCTCCCGCTGCAAATCCTGATAGAGGGCTCCCCTGGGTGCAACACACGGTCTCCCAGGCTTCCTGGGAATCCACTCCGCTCAGCAGGTCGGATCTTGCCTGCTCAACTCACAGGCACTCAGTGCAAGGTTAGAGGAGATTTAATTAGAGAGGAAATATAATCTTTCAATCTTTAGATTGCGTATCAGGGATCAAAGTCTCCAAAAACTCTCCCTGCCTGCTTGCAACTTCATAGGAGCTCACTGGCAGCGGGGAAGAGACCCAAGGTTAGGGAGAGTTGATGTCGGGTTCTGGGCCACATTGAAGTTGCTCTCCTGCTGAGTCCGAGATCCTCAGCCTGGGTTTACTACTTCCACAGCTGCACCGGCACCGTTACCCCCCTTTCCCCCAAATCCCATGGCCATAGCAACCAGCAAGCTGTGAGTTTTGTCTTGTTTATATGCTTTCACAGCTTAACTATTTCATGTCCTTTTACATGTTCTAGCCAAAGGATTGGTTGAAGTCACCGGTGTATTCCTTCCATGTAGATCTTTAAAACTTATTCTACTTTCTTTTTCTACTGAAGGAAAAGAACCAGGAATGTGTCTGCTTACACAGAAGGAAAGAAAGTGAGAATATTGATGTCATACATTGCTCAAGGCGGCCCTGGGTGGAAGCCTGAAGACAAAAAAAGCACACAAAGGACGACTTTTTAAAAAGTGATTCAAGTGTTATTACTAATTCTCTCAAGGTTTTGCTTTGTTTTTGAGATTTTTCTCATTTGTCTGACAGAGAGAGCGCATAAGCAGCGGGAGCGGCAGGCGGACAGAGAGGGAGAAGCCGCTCTCCAAACAGGGAGGCTGATGCAGGACTCAATCCTAGGACCCCAGCATCACGACCTGAGCCTAAGGCAGATGCTTAGCTGACTGAGCCACCCCAGGTGCCCCTTCCTTGAAGTTTTTAATCAACAACTTAAAACTCAAGACAGGTTAAAGTTAAAGAAAAAAATCCATAATAGCAAATGACCTAACAAAATTGCTTCAGAAGAAAAACCATACAGGAAGTGAAAATTCAACACTACTTCCAAGTGAGGATGGAGACGGAGCAGGTGGGAAGTTTGGGGACGGAAAGTGCCAGCTACAGATAGGGGAGCAGTCCCTGCTGCAGACATGGTCTCTTGGTCCCCGTTCTTCAAATGTTAGTAACGAAACAGGGATCACTGCCCAGTGTCCTCTCTGGGAGCAGCCCGAGCCCCATGGAAAGCTGGGGCCCCCAACCATCTCTCTCTTTCCTCTCGAGATCCCTCTCTTAGGTCGAATTCAGAATGGGTACATTCTGGGCCCTGGTCCAGCCCCAGTGAAACTCAGAAGAAAACCCGGGTTCCACAAAGGCTCCAGAGGCTCTCCAGTCTAGAGGCCAGGGTAGGCCAGGCGACAGCCAGCAGGGGCCTGATGACTAATTCCTCAGCGCTCTGAGAATCGTTTTTGAAGATATAAATAAATGAATGTCACTCTTTGAGCCCCACAGCTTCCCAAATATGCATCACTGGGCTAACCCAGCACAGGGCGCCAAGCAGCGCGGGCTGTGTTATTTGTCCTGCGCCCAAGGGAGGAAGTAATGATATATTTAAAGCAGGGTGTTTTCAGGGAGAGCATTAACACAGTGAATTATACCGAGAATGCAAATGAAGGAACAGTGAAAGTGACCTTGAGTTCTGCATTTCAAACTAGTTCCCTGTTAGCTGATGGGGGAGCTGATTGGAAACATCAGGAACAGAGGTTACAGATGTTCTGTTTATTAAACAGAAAACATTAACAACTTGGTTGTACATTGAAACACACTAAAGACAGGAAAACAAGCACAGGGCAAAGGGGAAAAGTTCAGTGAATTTCTCCTGAGCTTTTTTTTTTTTTTTTCTTAGCTCTGTCTCAGCCCTGGCATTTTCCAACTGTAAGCCAAAGAAGAAACTCATAGGAGGATTTTTTTTTTTTTTAAAGAGGTGTTTTCAGTCCTACCTAGTTGACAACGCAATCCTCTCTAGAAACTGCCTGTTGGGATACAAAGCTCTAGGTCATATGTCAGAGAAAGATGGTGGAAAGAGGCCATTCCTTTGGGGAACAGCAGGGACAGAGGCAATTAGAGCTGCAGGGGACATTTCCATTTTAAGGGACAGGAAAAGGAGAATGGATTCAAATGACTTGCCCGTGATAGTGATGGAGAAAAGTCTAGCACTCCGACTCTGGGCTGTGCATAGGACAGGAGTTGTCACCACCTTTCTCAGATTCGCGTAGTGTGTGTAGAAAATGGAAGAATGCCACTGCAATGTTGCCTCCGAGGACCTGGCAGCAAGCTTCCGGAATCGAATCCCAGCTCTGGCAAATATGGCTGACAGACAGTCTTTCCCTACAGGCCAGAAATGGTACCTACACCTGTGACCAGAATGCTTCACCTACCACCCAAAAACGTCTTCTGCTGCACGCTGACATCTGCCCTGCCCCCCTCCTTCACCCAGACCTCTGAATTGGATTTATGAAATGTGTTTCTGCTTCAAGAACAGGCTTAATTAAGTGCCAGGTGTCTGACGTTGCTCCCAGAGTCCTCTGGGAGAGAGTCTTTTCCCCTCTTGCTGTCTGTCACTCAACACATGGAGCACTGGTGGGCAGCTGAGGCAATGGGGGCCACTTCTGGCCAAGAAGATTCAAAATTGATTACAACGTGATCTCAGCCCTCTAGGAGTTCACAGCTCTTTGGCCTTTCCGTGAGAGATAGAAATCAGGCTGCCTGGCAGGCCTGGAGTTACAACCTGGTTCACCTTGACGGCTGGGAAGGCAAAAGTTTTTTTTTTTTCCTTCATGGTCATGGTTCCACTGAAGGGACCGAAGGGACTCAGAAGCACTGGCATCATTTTGTAGGATTCATTACTTGACTTAGGAAAGGTCAGAAGAGAAATCAGAGTTTGAGGCCACTTTTCCATGGACACAAAACCCATTGCTGGGCTTGAGCCAAAGACAAAGTTCTAAAATGTAGCCAACATCTGCCCGGAGAAAGTGAACTGCAGAAGTTGACTCCAGGGACGAGAAGATCTAGAAAGGGCCGGTCTTCCGAGCGACAGGCATTGAGTGTGCGGAGAGGGATTGGGGAGGGTTGTCTGCCTCCCTCCTAAGCCCAGCCTGCAACTCGGAGAATCCGAGCCTGTCAGGCCCTCGGCTGCCCTCAGAGAGCGCCTGAGAACATAAGGTGCTGAGGTTCTGAGGACAGGCTTGTGGCCTTGGTTCATCCGGGTTCAAGCCACTGTGCCTTTTGTGGTCACCGACAAAAGGGATTCATTCCCAATGCCTTCAGGGAAGGAGATTTTATAGCATCTCATATTGGTGCTACTGGTTAATAATCTTCCAGAGCCAAAAGAGGAAAAAATGAGAAAGGGATCCTCCAGCAGACCTAAATATGTTGCCAGATCTCCGACAGGTGGAAACTAGGAACCGAAAGACTCCGATTACGCTCCCCATTTCGCTTCTAAGATGGTACCTGAGCTAATGTTAGTCCCTTGGTCCCAGTTTTCTCATCTATGCAATGGGACTGTTACTTTCCCTGTTTTCCTCCTGGGGCTAGCATGAGGCTTACAAGAAACCTTTATATATAAAGATCTTAAAACATGGCCAGTAAACAAGAGAGAGACTTACTAACAATAGACTCTCTTCCCCCTCCTCCCATGGGTGATTCCTTGGCCCCAGCCGGCGTCCCAGAATCAGTCAGCCTGGTTATTGCTCACCTCTCCAGGACGCACCAGTTCCCAGCGGCTCAGAGATTTTGCTCAATCAAGCAGCTGCTAATCCAAGAAAGACTGGTGCAGAATGGACGTCTCCTTAGGACGTAACCACTCTGCAAGGCCTGGAGCAGAAGTCCTCTCTCTGAGCTGGTGATAAATTGGGGAGCAGGCATGCATTTCTTTAATGAAAAAGGTAAAAATCTTACCATGTTCTGAAAACCTTACTATATCTCAAAGAGGACCCTGCTGCTTTCCTTGTGTACTTGCTGAGTCAGCCTCTGGTTTACGTATAGATCAGATGGGTCAGAACTTGGAAACAACTGTGGTTGATGCAGAAATGAGGTCGACAATTAGCAACCATGGTCATTCATTAAGAGCTTCACCGGGCCGGCGTTCAGCTGTGTAATGAGATTAGGTAAAACCTGATGCTCACCTGGGCTTAATCAGACTCATTCTTATCTCTTACAGGGAGCTAATTCGAAGCCCTTAGTATATCTCCCCCCACCCCCAAATTACTCATTCTAAACTTGGCCTCTGTAGTGAGACCCTGGAGTATAACCTTGGGAGCTGGGTAATGGAGGGCTCCTCTTCCTAAAGAGCTACTCTGACTTGCTTGGTAAGGAAGAGACTAAAGGAAATTCGGAGAGGAGGAGTTCTTCTGAAAAAGGAGAGGCTCCCTGCTTGGTTTGGCTGCAGCTGCTTAGTGGAGAACAAAAAGGAGTCAGGATCCTTGCAGCCTGCCGGCTGTTCCCAAAAGGTGTGTTCCCAAAAGGCGTGTACAGGGGCGACTTGACGACAACCCCCATACCATCGTTGGCCAAGCTTTGGGCCATCTGTCCTCAGCTGGCTCTGGCCTGATGAGATGGTTGTGACCAGGCATGAGCAGGAAGGCCCCTCGGTGTGGATCAGATAAAGGCTTCATTAAGCAGCATTCACCCAGCATGCCTCCTTCGTGTGGACACCTCCCAGAGCATTTTTAGGGCAGAGGGCTCCTGCCAAGTAGAGGGAGACCCAGGCCCAGCATAGCATCAAGGAAAAGAGGACAGAGATAGAGACAAAGGCAGATGGAGATAGAGAGATAGAGATAGAATATATTGTGATGAATTGTGTGTGTGTGTGTGTGTGTGTGAGAGAGAGAGAGAGAGAGAGAGATGTAGAACTAAGAAAAATAAGGGATTGGGGCACCTGGGTGGCTCAGTGGGTTAAGCCTCTGCCTTTGGCTCAGGTCATGATCTCAGGGTCCTGGGATCGAGCCCTGGATTGGGCTGTCTGCTCAGCAGGGAGTCTGCTCCCCGCCCCCCACCCCCGCCTGCCTCTTTGTCTACTTGTGATCTCTCTCTGTCTAATAAATAAATTTTTTTTTAAAGATTTTATTTATTTATTTGACAGAGATCGCAAGTAGGCAGAGAGGCAGGCAGAGAGAGAGGAGGAGGAGGCAGGCTCCCTGCTGAGCAGAGAACCCGATGCGGGGCTCGATCCCAGGACCCTGAGATCGTGACCTGAGCCGAAAGCAGAGGCCTTAACCACTGAGCCACCCAGGTGCCCCTAATAAATAAATTTTTTAAAAAATCTAAAAAAAAAGAGAGAGAAAAGGGATATGTATAGATAGATAGATTCCAATCAACCTTCCACAATTCATTCCACAATGAAACAAGAGCCCGAGACTCTCCCTCCTTTTCTTTTATAAAATAAGGGGATGGCACTAAAGTAACCAAGCTTCCTTTAAGTTCTAACATGTAAACTGTCAGCTTGCAGATAAATGGTTAAAGCAGCCACAGGGATCCTGCAAGTGAGGCCATATCTGAATGCTCAAACAACTTTTTGCAAAATTCGTTGAGGCTCCTGCAGTCTGCAAAAAAATCAAATTCAAAACAAGATGAAAGAGTTGTCTGTGCAGGGTGGCAGACACTGGCTGGTTCAGACAATGCTTGGGGGGTGGTTCGCTAATGAAGAGGCTCCGTATCAGTGAGAACATCGGGCGGCAGGGGGAGCGTCTCTCGCAGCCCTGTGATTACAGCACACAATGATGCTGATTGCCAAGTCACTTTCTGCACAATAGCCCCAACACGGGCAGCGGTGTCTCTCAACCTGAGAGCAGATGAATAAACACAATGCACGAACATGCACGCTCAGTATTTCTATTCTTAGCCGATCTCTCCTGCGGTAATATTTCTGAATTCCTTCAATAATGCTGTCAACTTTTAAAACATTTTGTGAAAATATTCTCCTTCGAAAAGGAAAATTACTGCCCAGATGAGCTCATACACACCCAGAAGGTTAATCCTACCCGCGTCTAGGGCCACAAGTAAACTGCTTTTTCCAAAGAGGTGATAAGTATGTTTGAGACGGACTTGCTTTCAGTTCCTTTTTGTCACAAAGAGCACAGCTGCAAGTGATCACTTTGGGATCAGGGTTGTTTGGGGGCCCCTGGACAGTGGTTTCATATGAAGCAGCGGGTCTGTGTGGTGGTCGGACCCATAATTCTGGAATCAAGTTGGATTATACTACTTGAGGCTAAAGGCCACTTGGCCAACGCTCCTTAGACTTCATTAGTACATGCTCTGGTCATCAGAACTTGCCAGCTGAAACCACAAAGTTAGGTATTACAGGATGATAAAGTGGATGATTTAAAGCACATTTTCCTTGATCAGCAAGCTTAATGGACACATTTCCTGGGAGCATTCAGCACATGCTGGCTCAGCTCTGCTGTTCTGTCATTGACCCTAGTGCCAGCTGTTTGTGTCTGTCTCAGCTGACACCTCCTAGGCCCGCACCGCCGCCGTAGGAGTCTGACCTGCTGGGGTGATCAGAGTCACTATCGCTTCCTCCTTGGTGAAGAGCCAGGCCATGGTCTGGGAACCTCTAGTTTTGAGCTGAATGTAACCTGTATCTTAATTTTGGGCTTGAAGGGCAAGCACCAGAAAGGGACAATGCGTGTGTACCCATAGCTACGAGAACGGAAGACCAACTTCAGACCTTTGGGAAGTAAAATTCTGAAGTTAATACAGAGATGTTCCTCAGAAAAACTTAAAGGACAGTGTCTTCTCTTGGCTTGCTTTGCTGGCCAGTTTATGTCTAGAAGTATTGTCTCCTTCACCTCTTTATCACCACAATCCTCATTTTTTCCCAACATTGCACTGTAAGAATTTTCCAACATACGGTAAAGTTGAAAGAATTTTAGCCAATGCTCATATACTTCCCACCTGGATTATACTATTCTGCTCTACTTACTTCATCACATATCCATCCATCCAGTCATTCCTCTACACTTTCTTTTTAAAAAAAATATATTTTAGGGGAACCTGGGTGGCTCAGTTGGTTAAGTGTCTGACTCTTTTTTTTTTTTTTTTAAGATTTTATTTATTTATTTGACAGAGAGAGAGATCACAAGTAGGCAGAGAGAGAGGCAGAAGCAGACTCTCTACTGAGCAGAAAGCCTGACGTGGGGTCGATCCCAGGACCCTGGGATCATGACCCGAGCCGAAGGCAGATGCTTAACCAACTGAGCCACCCAGGTGCCCTGAGTGTTTGACTCTTGACTTCAGCTCAGATCCTGATCTCAGGGTCATGAGATCAAGCCCCAAGTCAGGCTCACTGAGGGGGAAGCCTGCTTAAGACCCTCTCTCTCCCTCTGCCTCTGCCCCCACCCCCACTTACACATGTGCACGCCCTCCCTTTTTATACTTTAAAATATACTTTAAAATATATACTGATACTTTAAACATATAAAGTAAACTGCAGATGGCAGTCATAACCCTCCTATTTAAGTCTCCTTTTTCTCTTCTCTGTCCAGTGCTTGTTAGCTTTCACTAAAGTTTTCCTTCCTTTTAGGAGGAACTTAAGAAATGAATTTACACAGAATTCCCCGAGGTAGAAAGTTCTGTTCAAACCCATCCAGGTGCCCCAGTTCTGAGTAGGTGTTTCTTACCACGCATTTGCTTTTCTTTTTCCCTTATCCAAATGAGCTAGGTTTCCCCTTCCATGGGTACCTCATTACTTGTGTTTTCTAAAAACTAGAAAGCTGAATAACCTTCAACAGAGAAAAAAAAGAAAAGTTCCCTATCTGTCCTTGGTATTAAAGATCTATTTATATATCTAAGAACATTCCTTGTCAAACAATAGCATTCTGCTTCTCTGTTTATCATTTCCCCCCCACTTTTGGATACTCTCCACATCACTTCATTGCCAGCATCAGTTCTGACATAGAATTAGAGTATTTGAAAGACTTTAGAAGGTTAGTTAAGAAATCTATTTAAATTTGGTAGACTGAAAAAATGTATCTCCGTCTTCTCCTGAAATACCATCAATATATAAGTAAAGGAATAAAAAAAAGAAGACATAAAGTCAGAAGGACAAAGAGAGCAGGAGCAGGGATGAAAGCTGACAACAGAAGTCTCCAAGTTTGGGAAGATTAAAAATGGATAGAGGCATGAAACTCATCTACCCCAACAGGGAAAACATAAATCCACTTGCCCTCGTGGGAGGCAATGATAAGAAACAAATCAGTTTGCTCTACAAAATTCAAGAAAGACTCGGGGCTTGGGTGGATAAGGCATCATGCAAGTCTGAGGCATGGCTTAGAGCCGAAGACCCAAGGGTTAGCCAAAAGACTATATTTGGGTACCCTCAAGCCCATCTCCTCCCCTTCCTGCCCCTACCCCCAGGAGATTACAGACTTATCTGGAGAAAATGAATCAGTGTCACCTCTAAAGCAGGGAACACTAAGCACAGTGGAGAGAAGGTACGAGGCATGATTTTGAAAATAGGGACATTCAGTGAAAGTTTACATACTCAGTAGTGAAATACCATTCCTCTCTTTCTTTGCCTGCTCTCACAATACTTGTTTGTGGGAATATTTTAGGATTTGGTCTATGGAGAAATCAAGGTACTAGAGAAAAAAGAATTATGGATGCGGACATTTGGGTTTTCCCCAAAGAAAGCACCAAGTCTCTATCGAAGCATTTATGCACAGCTCACCAGTCCACAACCAGTACACACACACACACACACACACACACACACACACACACACCCTCCAATCAGCTTTTTATTACTCTTCAATATAAATTCTTCAAGAGTCAAGGATCAACAGATATTTGAAGAAACTCTATAACAGAAAAGGCAAAAATCAAAAGAAACCAAGAACACAGAGAAAAAATAGAGGGAACAGAGAATGTTTCCCCCCAAATCTATCATTAACATCGTCAGAAAGATAACAGAAAACAGTAAACCATAGTAAAAGAACAGGAGTCTACAAAAAGGGAATAATCAGATTAAGAGGAACTCTTAGTCATTTTATAATAAATTGAACAGAAACATGGGAAAATACCCAGAGACAAATCACAAAGTAGAACAAAAACAAGCCAGTAGACAATAAAAATAAAATAAAATTAGAAGATCAACTGACAAAGTCCAGTATCCAAATAAGAGTTCCATAAAGAGAAACTATGAAAATAAAAAGAAAATTATTGAACAGTAATATAGGAAATTATCTGTATTTTCAAGTACAGAAGACTCAAAATGGAAAGAACATATTAGCTGAACAAGGCAATAAGTAAAGATAAACATTTTTAAAGCAAATCAATCTAAAAAATTTAAAAATCCAATCTAATCATAAAATTTCAGCTCACTGGAGATAAAGAGATGCTAGTAGGAGCTTCCAGAGAGAAAAAGATTGAGAAACGTACAACAGAGAGGGAATGAAAATGGCACTAGACCTGTCAACAGTACCACTAGACACGAAGAGAGTGGAATGCTGACAGCAAAATCACCAGGGAAAATTATTTTAGCTTAGATTTCCATTTCTAGCTAACACAACCAACAATGTAATTTGTGGGGCCCCAGTGAAAAATAAAAATGTGGGCCTCTCGTCTAAAAATTAAGAGTTTTAAGGTGATAGCATTAAACCACATGTGGGCTCCTCCAAGTGGAGAGCCCTGTGTGACTGCTCAGATTAGACACCTGTGAAACTTGGCCTGCTGGTTAGTTACCAATCACACCTAAGGGTAAAATAGAGACATTTACTATCCATACACCCTGACGTGGAAGACGCACTCCAGCAGGATAAGGAATAAATCAAAAAAGAGGAAGACAGGACCCAGGAAACCGGAAAGAATGCTGCAGAAAGCAGCGCCAGGAAAACACACACAGCCTAACAAGTATTCAGTATGGATCGGAACAGGACAATGGTGAGGTTCAACACGGAGGTTTAAGGGAGATGGGCAGAGTGAGTAGACGCGGATGTATGCAGTATTCGGAATGGCACTTAGACATTGGGAAAAATTTTCCACAGGTGTGTGATAGCTGTCACAGAGTTTGGAAGAAATGTGGCAATATGCACATGGGACACTCAGAAAATAAAAACAAAAGCTAACCCCACAGAGTAGCTCTACGGGATACTGACCTCAGGGTCCTAGGATCCAGCCCTGCACAGAGTATCTTCCTTATCATTTAAATCTTAACTTGAAAATATGTTTAAAGAAACCTAATGACTGTATGGTGTGGGGTTTACAACATAAGAGAAAACAAAGAGTAGGACAACGAAAGTCTGATGATTAAGAGGCAAGAAACAGAGGTGTGGTATTGTAAATGGGCCAAGGTCAGGTCCCCCCCAAATATGCCGCTTTGGCATAAAGATTATGCTGAGCTAAAAAGCAATCAAAAACCTAGTCGATTCAAGAGAAGCTCCTTACCTCCCCCACAACTACCTAAAAAGAATTTAGAGGACCCGATCCAGGAAGAAAGTGATCACCAGGGGTGCCTGGGTGGCTCAGTGGGTTAGGGCCTCTGCCTTCCGCTCGGGTTGCGATCCCGGGGTCCTGGGATCGAGCCTGGCATTGGGCTCTCTGCTCAGCGGGGAGCCTGCTTCCCTTCCTGTCTCTGCCTGCCTCTCTGCTACTTGTGATCTCTGTCTGTCAAATAAATAAATAAAATCTTTTAAAAAGAAAGAAAGAAAGAAAGAAAGAAAGAAAGAAAGAAAGAAAGAAAGAAAGAAAGAAAGAAGAAAGAAAGAAAGAGCAAGCCATCACCACAGAGAACCGCAGTACTCTGCGAACTAGGTTTGGTAGACAGGGAAGAACCCATCAAGTACTGTCTGATCAAATCCTCTGTGTCCCAATGTTTCTGAGAGGCCCAGCAAACATGTGCTTACCAAACATTTACTTTTTTTCGTCTCCTTGTGAATTGCAGTCCTTCCCTTGGAAGTCCCAGACCCCCACCCCTTTCTCCTTAGTTCAGAATAACAGATACATCTCATTGTGCCAGACTGTCTTTGGAATTTCCATGTGTGGTGTGAATTACCTGTATGTATGCTACTAAACTTGATTTTCTCCCATTTATCTGTCTCATGTCAATTTGACTCTTTGTTTGGCTAGCAGGACATTGAAGGGGACAGGACATTGCTCTGCGACATAAGTTTCTTAGAACAAGTGGTTTAATAGCACTTGGAGGTAGACGGTGGTAACTTAAAGATGTACATGAGAGACCCTAAAGCAACCACTGAAATAACAAAAGAGGGGTTCCTGGTGGCTCAGTCAATTAAGCATCTGCCTTCTGCCTTCAGCTCAAGTCATGACCTCCGGGTCCTAGGATGCAGCCCTGCACTGGGCTCCATGCTCAGTGGGGAGTCCACTTCTCCCTCTCCCTCTCTTCTCTCCCCTACTTGTGCTCTCTCTCTCTTTAACAAATAAATAAAATCTTTAAAAAAAAATAACAGCAAAGAGTTACAGTTAAAAAAATAAAATAGAATTGTGGGGAAAAAAAAGTTCATCTAAAAGAAGACAAAAAAGGGGGGGGGATTAAAAAAAACCCAGAAGGCAAAAACAGAAAATACACAGTAAGAAGACAGAGTTCAACCTAACCATACCAATAATCACATTAAATATAAAACGTGGAACTATCCCATGAAAAGGCAGAAACTTTCAGGTTGGATTAAAAAAAGAAGGCTCGAACACATGCTGTCTATAAGAAATGGATCTCAACTATAAGGTAAAAGGATGGAAAAAAAATACATATTTTATCAAAGGAGACTTCGGAGCAATGATATTACCCGGCATAAGGAAGTTCTTTTCAAAACAATCAAGGGCTAAATTTATCGATAGGACATAGCAATACTAGAAATGTATGTGCTTAATAAAAGAGTTTCAGAATATATGAAGCAGGACTGATAGAGCTGCGGGAGAAACAGACAACTTCACATTATATTTGGAGATTTCTGGACGGAACTGACAACTGGTTCTGGGACTCCTGGCAGCCTGGCATAGTCTGCCCTTCCACGTTAATACCATGCACAGATCAAGAAATTGATGGACCTTTTGAGAAGTGAGGGAGATCCGAAAGAGAAAAACCTCCAGAAGGGCTGGACCAAGCATACTCTGTCTTGCCTAAAATCAGGGAACTCGCTCACTGCCAAGGAGAGAAGCAGAAGTCCATCTTTGTGGAACCACATGGCCGAGGACATGAAGGTTCTCCCTTATGTCGGAGATATCTCGAGGCAATGTTTTAAATGTTTAGAAATCTGTATGTAAATAAAACCAGTTGGAAATTACATTTTTTGGTAACTGGTACACACATTTATTGAGCATCCGCTGTGTGCAAAGTATCACGCTTACCACTGTAGGGCATAAGGGATAAATTACTACTCAGACGAGCATAGAATGTTCTACAAAAGCTTCCCTGGTCTTTGCCATGACTTTTCAAACACTCACTCCAAGGTAGAGAAGAGATTAAAATATCATGTGGTAGTTTTACACATTTGTCATTTGGATTGAATAGCAGGTTTTCCTGTTTCCATTTCAGAGTGGAGTTTTTGCCTGTAACCCTCTGAAGACTGTCTTGTTTACATCTGTGCCCAGGACCACCGAGCTTAACAAAGGCAATAAGGCTGGGAAAAAAAAGAACAACAACAACAAGAAACTATGAACATGGTCTGCACTAAATTGATTCTACCTTTTTATTAATCATGGCTCTGGATTAACTTGTAAAAATGTAATACCAGCCTAGGGAACGTCTACCTCCAGTTCCCATTGTTTTCTCTCCTCTCCTTTGTTCTGCATTCAGCCTGGGGAAGCTTACACTAGAATGTGTTGAAAATAGCAATGATGTTCCACTGGGAGAAACAAAGGAAAGAAATAAAAGTGGCATTTAAGGGAGATAGAAAGAAATGACTTTTCTTTTCTGCTTCAAATTGAGGGGGGATGAAAGTGTTGAGACTTGAAATAGTGTTTCTATTTCAAGCCCCAGTGGCTTATTTAACTTGGGTGGATTAATTTACTGGGGGTAGGATCCTGGTTTATCATCCACGGAGAGGTCATTTTAAAAATCTTTGACCTTGTCAGCTCAGGGGTCACTTCAGGTTGGAAGTGTTGTATCTGCTATGTCACCTCCAATTTTCAGGAATCTTTCTTGCCTCGAGATGTTGACCTTGCAGATTCTCAGTATTTATTGCTCAGAGTTTTCTTCCTATTACAGTTCTTCCAACCCTTTGAGTCTTTCCATTTTTTTAACTTGTGAAATGCATCGTATTTTTCAATAAAGGGACTTTGCTTTTAAGAGAATAGCGTGGAGAGGGAGAGAAGTAACATTTGTTACAGTTAGTGTGTGTGCAACAGGGCCCCTATGTGTTTTGTATATGATCTCATTTAACACTTAATCAAATGTGTGGCCTTATTCCTTCCTACAAATTAGCTCAGTTAAGCAACACACAACCAAAGATGCACAGAACTAGCATCTAAGTCCAGGTCAAAACTCAAAGACTTTTCATTAGAAAAGATTAAAAAAAAAATCTATGCACTTTTTTAAAAAAAGATTTTATTTATTTATTTGACAGAGAGAGAGATCACAAGTAGGCAGAGCAGCAGGCTCCCTGCTGAGCAGAGTGCCCAATGTGGGGCTCGATCCCAGGACCCTGAGATCATGACCTGAGCCAAAGGCAGAGGCTTAACCCACCGAGCCACCCAGGTGCCCCAATCTATGCACATTTGATATGAGTCTTTCTGAATTTAAAGTCCTCATGAAGATATATAGTGGTGCTGAAAATGTTTTACACCAACAAGGTATTTTTCCCTTTATAGATTATTTTTCCAAAAAGCTCCCAAGAAACTGCCTTGGGTGATGAGCACCAAACCATTTAACCTCTTGGGAATTTCAATCTTCATTCCCTTCCAGTCCCTTCCAACTGGAATATCCACATCGGGGTTTACTGTGGACTGAATTGTTGTTCTCCAGATTCATAGGTTGAAGCCTAACCGCCAATGTGATTCTATTTGGCGATGGCGCCTTTGGGAGGTAATTGGGTTTCGGTGAGGTCACGAGGCTGGAGCCCCCATGATGGGCTTAGTGTCCTTACAGGAAGAGACACTGGAAAGCTTGTATGCACCCTCCCATGCTCCCTCTCAGTCTATCTTTCTCCTGATGGCTCTTTCTCTGCCCTGTGAATGCACGTGATAAGGCAGCCACTGCAAGCCAGGAGAAGAGTCCTCTCCAGAACCCAACCGTGTGGGCTGGCATCGTAATCCAGGACTTCCAGCCTCCAGAAAACAGTACAAAAATAAATCCTATTAAGCCACTCGGTCTATGGTGTTTTATGGCTGCCTGAGCTGACGAATACAAGGTTCTTCAACATCCAATCCGGGGGATGGTACTCTGCGGACATTATTTGACTTGCTTAAATCCCTCAACCTACTGATTCTGAGTGATCCCCTTGATGGGCCAAAGCTGAACCAAAAATGCAACAATGTTCTTTCGAGTGTTGATGAGTAGTTATGAGTTAACACTAGTAAATTGCTAAAAGAAGGAGTTACTGAGGTTAGGTATTCCTGAATTAAATGAATTAAATGACCATGGTAGAGTTTCTCAGGTCTGCATAGTAATGCCAATCGATTTCAAACAGCAAAAGCTTTAGGACACATATCTACGCGGATGCATAGAGTAGAGGATATTTTCCGAAATGACACTTCATTGTAAGTTTTGAATCAGCTCTGGTTTTGTTATTTTTGCTTTAGAAATTCTTTTTTTAAATAATTATAGATTCACAAATGGTTCTAAAGCCAGTACAGAGAGGTTCCATGTACCCTTCATCCAGTTTCCCCCTTGGTTACCTTTTCAGTAACTACAGCACAATAACAAAGCCAGGAGACTGATATTGGCACACTTCTCATGCAGAGTTTTGTAACATTGTAACTACTGTAGCTGTGTGTAACCACCACCATGATAAAGACACAGAACAATGCCATCAGCATGAAGATCGCCCTCATCCTCCCCTTTGTAGGTATATCTACCCACTTCTCCCCACCATCCCTTACCCCTAATGACCTCTAATTTACTCATCTTTATAATTTTGCCATTTTAAGAATGCTATGTAAATGGAATTATATCGTATGTGACCTTTAGGGACTGACTTTTTTCACTCAGCATAATACCCTCGAGATCCAGTCCAGCTGCTGAGAATCTGTTTCCTACTGCACTGTAACAAATCACCACAAACTTGTGACTTACAGCCCCACAAATTTATTACAGAATGGAAGTTTATCCCATCTCTTACAGTTCTGAAGTTCAGAAATCGAAAATCTGTTTCCCTGGGGTAGAATCAAGGCATCAGTAAGACTTCACTCCATGCCTTCCAGAGGCTTTAAGGGAGAATCTGTTTCCTTGACTTTTTCCAGCAGCTAGAGCCACCAGCATTTCTTGGCTCTTGGACCCACATCACTCCAAACTCTGTTTCTGTCATTACTTCTCCTACTCTGACACTCCAACCTCTCTTTCAAGGGCCCTTGTGATTAATTGGACCAACAGGACAATCCAGAATAACCTCCCCATCTCCAGATCCTTAATTTAATCACATCTGTAAAGTCCCTTTTGCCATGTAATATGATGTATTCACAGTTTGGGGATTTAAGGAATAAATATCTTTGGAAGGGACATTATTCTGCCTACCACAGTGACTCTAACAATAGCTTGTTCCTTTTTACTTTTATTATTTTTAAAAGATTTTATTTTACTTTATTTTTTAAGATTTTATTTATTTACTGGAGAGAGAATGAGCGAGAAAGCATGAGAGGGGAGAGGTCAGAGGGAGAAGCAGACTCCCTGCTGAGCAGGGAGCCTGATGCGGGACTCGATCCCAGGACTCCTGGATCATGACCTGTGAGGAAGGCAGTTGCTTGACCAACTGAGGCACCCAGGCACCCCTAAGGATTTTAATTTATCGCTATACCCAATGTAGGGCTCAAACTCACAACCCTGGGATCAAGAGCTGTATGCTCTACTGACTGAGCCCCAGTTTCTTCCTTTTTACTTCTTAGTATTCCATGGTATGGTAGCACAGTCAAACCCTTCACCTATTATAGGTCTCCAGTTTGGGCTATTATAAATAAAACTGCTGAACAACTGTGTACAGATATTTGTGTGGACATGAGCTCTCATTTCTCTGGGATAAATGTTCAAGTACGCAAAGTGCAAGTTCAGATTTTTTTTTAACTGCCAAACTATCTTCCAGAGTGGCTGTCCTATTTAACATTCCCACCAACAATGTATAAGAGGGTCAATTTCTCTGCAAACTTCCCAGCATTTGGCATTGTCATTATTTTTTAACTTTAATAGATACCTAGTGACATATCATTTTCTTAATTTTTATTTCCCTAATGGCCGATGAGATGAAACCTCTTTTCATGTGCTTATCTGCCATCTGTGTATCTTCTTAGGTAAAATGCCTCTTCATGTCTCTTGCCTATTTTCTAGTTGGATTATTTGTTTTACTATTGAAATTTTTAAGCACTTTATGTATATTAGACAGAAATCCTTTGTCAGATATGTGGCTTGCAAATATTTTCTCCCAGTCTGTAGTTTGTCTTTTCACCTTTTAAGAGGGTCTCTCTCAGAACAAAAGTTCTTAATTTTGATATAGTCAAATTTATCCATTTTTTAAAAAAGATTTATTTGTGAGAGAGAGAACACACAAATGCATGTGCAAGGGTTGGGGGGCAGAGAGAGCCCACGGGGCTCCATGCTAGGAGCCTAAGATCATGGCCTCAGCCAAAAGCAAGAGCTGGGTATTCAACCCATTGAACCACCCAGGTGTCCCAAATTTACACTTTTTTAAAAAAATGGAACATATGTTTAGTGTTGTCTATGAATTTTCCACAAAGCTCTAGGCACTCAAAATTTTTTGTTTTCTTTTGAAAGTTTTATAATGTATGCTTTATATTTAAATCTATAATTTATTTTGAGTTGCTTTTTGTATAAGGTTTGAGGTTTAGGGTTGTTTTTTGTTTTGTTTTGTTTTTGTCATTGAGATCAAATTTTCCAGCACCATTTGTGAAGAAGCTATCTTTCTTCCCATTATGTGACTTTGCACCTTTGTCAAAAATCAGTGGGTTGTGGGACACCTGGGTGGCACAGTTGGTTAAGCATCCAACTCTTGATTTCAGCTCAGTCATGATCTCAGGGTCATGAGATCAAACCCCTACATTGAGCCCCACATCCGGCTCTGCACTCAGCACAGAGTCTGCTTCTTTCTCCCTGTGCACCACCACCCCCACACCCCTCCCACCCTGCCTCTCTACTCTGATCACATGCTCTCTCTAAAATAAATCTTAAAAAAAAAAAAAAAAAAACTGGTTGTGTGGGTGTGTCTATTTGTGGGTTCTCTATTTGTTCCATTGACCTGTGTATTCATCTCCTTAGCAATACCCGGTCTTCATTAATATAGCTAATTAATATAATCTGTATAATAAAATTCATTTATTCATACATAATAAATTATATATTTGTTATTTATATAATTTTTATAATAAATCTTGAAATCAGGTAAATTAACTCCTTCAAACTTACTCTTCTTTTTCAAAATTATTATAGATATCCTGGTTCCTTTGCCTTTCCATATAAATTTTGGAATATTTCTACAAAAAAAATCTTATTGGAATCTTGATAAGAATAGTGTTAAGGGGCACCTGGGTGGCTCAGTGGGTTAAGCCTCTGCCTTCAGCTCAGGTCATGATCTCAGGGTCCTGGGGCCGAGCCCTTGCATCCGGCTCTCTGCTCAGCGGGGAGCCTGCTTCCTCCTCTCTCTCTCTCTCTGCCTGCCTGTCTGCCTACTTTTGATCTCTCTCTGTCAAATAAAAAAAAAAAAAGTGTTAAAACCAAGTCAATTTGGGAAGCACCAACATCTTCATTATACTGAGTCTTCCAATCTATGAGCATGGTATGTCTCTCATGGATGTTTTGTAGTTTTCTGCATACAAATCCTTTACATAGTTTGTTAAATGCTTAATCTTTCATATATCCTTTTTAATGATAAATTATTGTTACAACTTTATCATCATTAATTGTGATTTGCTTACTTAACCTTTGAGCAAAAATCATAAATTAGACTCCCTTGGGGAAAATTCAGCCTGTGGAAAATTTTAGTGGGGAATCCCTTTTTATTTTAAAAAAATCCACATTTCTACTTTCTTTGGAAAAATGGGGAAATCTGGGAACACTGGAAACACTGGGCTTCACATTCCTACTCAGCAACATTAGCTAGAGCCCTGTAGCTCCCACCCCTTACAAGAAGCACACTCTTTAGGTAACCACCACCCAACCCCCCCTCCACACCTGGTGAATACGTAGGCACTTGTGCCTGGCCTAATTTCCTGGCCCTGGTAAGCTCCTGAGTTTTCACTTCTGCCTTAAATTACCTGGTGATGCATACTGGCATCAGCAATATTTCTGGCTTTTTAATTAGGCTTTTACAGATCACCCAAAGAGCATATAATACATGTTAATCATCTGCGCGCTACGTATTTACTATACATGTTATATTCTCCCCCACTCCAAACTGTCCCTATTCTGTGACATTTCATCATCACCAACTATTTCTCCCAGCTGGAGAAAGCAGAGGAAGTGTGGTCTCAGAGGAGAGTGGAGATGGAAGAACCAGCCCCGGGGACATTTCTATAGGGAAGCTCTTCTCCATGGGTTGATACTTTGTCACAGAGACTCGCTGTGCAGAAGTAAACCTCTGGTAAACAAACAAAGGCCATTTTTCTTAGAGTGGTTTTTCTGCTCTGAACTTGTACTTTCCAAAGGTATTTTCCCAAGAATGAGGGTGGGGAGAGGAGGTTACGCTTTGAAGTTTCACCAGTAAGACTCAATTTTTCTCTTGGGAGTGAGAGAAGTGGGTTCACTTGGGTTGACTGAGTTCATTCTGCTTATCTCTACTGTTCATTCAAGTGTATGACAGAGTTAACCTAGTCCCTATATAACCTCTTAGCACCATCTCTATAGGGCTAGGGAGGAGAGTTCATTTTTAATATCCCACTTCTCCAAATCCATTATCCATGATAATCTATTGTGTCCCCTGGGTACTTAATCATCAAAGCAACCATAAACCTCTTTTTGAAGATCAAATGGTTCTTTAATCCATTTACTTACAGCATCCTAAGTTACAGAAAATTAATCTGAAGTGTAAGTGGGCCAATATTCCAAGTTTCTTGTGTAGCCGGTTAACCAGGTAACAAATCGGTAATGGCTTATGTGCCAGGTGGGTCAGAATGTGGAACAAATCACCTTGGTTGGTTGCTTTTCCCTGTGCTCTTCATTCTAACTTAGCTCTTACTGCCTGCTTGGCCTGCCCGCCTTCCCAGAATCCCATCAATGAATTAACAAAACTCAGCCAGCCTGAGAGCTAATTGGACTTTAAACTTTCCAGTGAGGGTGCCATTAATTCTCATCTTTCCTTCTGCATCAGGTTAGCTGAAACCATTTGGGGAAATCACCCTAGGTCTTTGAACTCTCAAAGAAGTAAGAAAGCGGTAATTTTAATTAAGCAAAAGCACCATGTTCCAGGCTAAGTTTCCTTTTGTCCTTATTTGCGTCCTCTTCCCTTATTACTGAGGGACTGTATCACATTACCCCAAAATGGCCACAGACATGGGTGGCCACAGACATGGGTGGCCACAGTGAAGCCTCTTTGCCTCAAAAAAACTCCAAGGTCATTACTGTAGTTCCCTTTACATTTTTCATTTACCCAGTTAAAGGATAATCATTTCTGAACCATTCAATAAAAGAAATTGAGATTCCATATTAACTAGAAATGCTATATTGGTATTATCCTTTATAAGGATTTTCTTTTGCCAGAGAAGCTGGATTAACTTGAATATAGAAAACTCCTGACTCTGATCACGAGAAGAGGCTTTTAAATTATTCATTATGCAGTAACTAAGTGTTCTTTGGTTAAGAAAAAAAAAAATGCTTTTTTTTTTTTTTTTAAGATTTTCTTTATTTGAGAAAGAGAGCATGAGAAGGGGGAGGGTCAGAGCGAGAAACAGACTCCCTGCTGAGCAGGGAACCTAATACGGGACTCGATCCCGTGACTCCAGGATCATGACCTGAGCCAAAGGCAGTCGCTTAACCAAATGAGCCACCCAGGCGCCCCCAAAAATGCCTCTTCTAAATAAAAATCTGTTCATAGGATGGATGAAAAGCCTTGCATTTTCCATGCCTTTCCTGAGTGTCTACTCCACGTAGGTTTTCTTCATGTGAATTATATGTGGTGTAAGCACGTTAATGATGGTTGAGACATTAGTCAGGAGACTGTAAGAGAGACAAAGAATAATATAATGAACCCAGGGACCCAAGGAGAAGGACTGGTAACAAGGGAAAAGCAGCCCAGGGGAAGAATGTTGCTGTGGACTAAAGAGTGGGGAGAGGGGCACAGCAGGATGAACGGGATTCTGTGCACTGGAATCAGGATGGTTAGCATTTAGCACTTGTACTGCCTGCCAGGGATGGGCGGAGTCCAGCTCAGAATGCGAGCAGGACCCAAAGAAAGACTGTCACTTCCTCTCAAGAAGGACATTTATAGGACCCTCCTTGGGACTTAGCAGAGAACCAGGAGAAATCAGATGCACAGAGGAGAACCTAAGATAGGAAGAGGCTGTTATGAACTGAATGTTTGTATCCCTCTAAAGTCCCACGTTGATATCTTTTCCCCCAATGTGACTGGGGTGGGGGGTGGTTTGGGAGTTGATTAGGTCACCAGGGTGAAAGCCTCACGGCTGGGATTAGTGCCCTCATAAAAGCGAAGAGACTCCAGTAAATTCTCTTGCTCTTTCCACATTGTGAGGACACAGTGAGATAACCACCCTCGTGAGCCAAAAAATGGGTCCTTACCAGACACTGAATCTGCTGTCACCTTGATCCTGGACTTTCTAGCCTCCAGAACTGTGAGAAATGAATGTTTGTTGTTTGAGCCGCCTGGTCTATGCTGTTTTTGTTAGAGCAGCTGGGACAGACGAAGACAGCTGGGTGTGAGGATCCGGAAGAAGCAGGCAACCCTTGAGAATGTCTATGTCAGATCCCTTCTCCCTGCAGCCGGATGTGCCCTAGTCTTGCAGAACTGGGCTGGCCATGCTGTATTCACCGGGGCTTCTCACACCGGATAAAGATTTTATTGTGCCCTAAGCATTAGGCCTGAGAAAGACATTGTTGAGGACTGTTAAGAACTGAATTTATGTACCCCCAAATTTAAAAGTTGAGGCCCCAATCCCCAGTGTAATAGTATTTGGCGAAGGGACCTTTGGGAGGTCATTAACATTAGTTGAGGTCATGAGAGTAGAGCCCCCGTGATAGGATTATAAGAAGAGATGGGAGAGAATTTGCTCCCTCTCTCTGCCATGTGATGACATAGCAAGAAGGTGGCCTTCTACAAGCCAGGAAGAGAGCTCTTGCCAGAAGCCAAACCCACCAGAACTTTGATCTTGGATTTTCCAGCACCCAGAACTCCAAGAAAATTAATTCCCATTGTGTAAGCCACCCAGTCTCTAGCATTTTGTTATAGCAGCCTGAGCTAAGAAGTGTTTGTGATACAGGGTGCACTTGTCAGCACAGCCAAGGAAGTAATCTGGAAAAGCAGGTCTAATGAATCATATTTTCCCTGGTACGTATTCTGACTAAAAAGTAAACCTTTGCACACAGCTTATTCTTCCCATGTTTAAACTCTACTCCAGGGAGCAAGACTCAGTGAAAATTTCCATCAGGGTAAAAAAACCAATGAGATAATGATAAGCCTTCAGGAAAAGGAGTACAAGTATAAGTTTATTTCATGACCTTGATCAGTGCTCTCCGTACAGGAGTGCCCAGCCAATCTGTGGTCATGTGGCCATCCCTCATGTGAACCCTTCTTCACCCTCAGACGCCCTTGCTAGAGGATTCTAGAACCCCTGCTCTTGCTTAATTCCTGCTACTACAACATTGCTCAAGAGGGTTGCTCTGTCATTCTGTGACTCAAGGATTGGATTTGGACTCTGGCTTCCACCATTTACTGAGAGTATAACCTTGAGTGAGAAACTTATTGACATCTATTGATAAAATGAGTAGAGTAGCTTCTTCTTAGGTTTCTAGTGAGAATAAAACAAATGTAGAAGACATCTTTGTACATTGCTTGGCCTAGTGCTCATTTGGTGTCTTAAAACGGAAGAGGAGAGGGAGTCCCAGTATGTAACCAAGAGTTGGGTCTTTCCAGCTGGGAACGGAAGCTCTGGAAGAGAGAATAGAAGAATAACATGGTACCTCCCTCCTTTAAGAGTAAGATTTTGGCCTCGTCATCATGCTATTCCCTGCTGACCTCTGCAGAATCTCCTGCTGTCCGGAGCACGCCTGCTTCTCTTCTTGATTAAGCAGGCAAGAGAGGATATTCACAATAAGCATTTTCTAGTTGTTGCCTAAAAGCAACAATTTTTTATTATTGCTACTTCCCTTCCAATTGCTAGTGCTTTTAATGGAATTCCAACAGTAATATTGTCCCAGGGTGATGGGCCACTTCGACTGAATAATATCCCTAGATTCTAGGTCTTTTATTAAAAAAACAAGTGGGACACAGGCCCATCTCATGAATGTTAATGTGATCAAGACCGTTGCTCACTGGAAAAAATGTGTTTTAATTGAGTCGTGAGAAAGCGTGCCTTGCCACATCAAACAAAAGGAAATCAATAGCCTTTAAAGGATTAGAGTTCCCAGAGGCTGGGTGGGACAAGACAAGTAATATTTTGTCTAAATAGTGTTTCTGAAATTATTTTCTTTTCAAAAAATCACCTCCATTTATAGGACTGGTTCAGTTAAGCATTTTCTTGTCAATGAAGTGTCAAAGCAGTTTGACCCAATGTTGAGTGAACACTTGGTTTCCGTCTCATTACACATGCTCTACAAGCTTGCTTAATGACCAGGATAGGTATTTTCCTCAAAGACTTGGAATCTTCCTAAATGGGAATCAGGCCAGAGTATCTGATCTTTACAGACTTAGCTCTCTTCCTCATCTAACCCCCCTCCCTCCTACCATAGCCGCCCCTGCCGAGTGACTCTGACTGGCCATGGGCCCCTCACAAAGGAAAAAATCAGATTCCTGCCTCCTTTCTCTGTCCTCCCATCTTAGCATCCAGAAGAACTCCCTGCAATTTATCTCAATTGTGCAAAATGAGCACCGCCATGGTCAGAGTGGGTTAGCAAACGCTCCCCGTGTAAGACAGACAATACCGTGAAGCAGACAAGGGAGGTGGCACTTGACCAGGATACTAAGTGAAGTGCTTCCACTGGGTTTATTGATAAGCACAACCGCCTTCTAATGCAAACCAAGTAGTAGCATTGCGGACTCTTCATGTCAGATGCCAACAGGTTGCTTGACTACCCTTGGCCTTCGTGACCCTGGGAAAGAAGCAAGTCTGAGAGGAGGAGACTGTGCACTTGCTCAATCACAGATTGGCTGAGAACCACCATATGCCAGCTAGAAGTTTCCATGATGCAGACCAGCTCTTATGGGCAAGAAAATATTTATGTTCATTCCTCCTGGCCACTAGCAGGAAGGCACAAATTACTAAAAGTTGTACTGTTCAAATGATTGCACCCAGGGTTAGGAGCAGGAAATCTTTTGTGGACAGGGAGGTGGGTGTGACCAGGTATGAAATCATTTTTTTTTTATTGCATGTTTCAGCTGATTATTAGCATCAAATTACCCAACTCTCTGATACCCATAAAAACATTTCAACTGGCTGTCTGCTCTAGAAAAAGGCAGTTGTTCGAAAACCCAGCCAGAGATACACAAACAAGAATGACAAGGGACACTCAGAGCTCCAGATATTACCATGGCAGCTCTGTGGACTGGAAGTCCAAAATCCATTCACAACCTTTTTCCCCTTGTGTCCCTCCTCTAAGGAGGCCAGAAAGAAAAGATTTCAGTGGCTTGTCCGTGGCTAACCGTGGCGAGGTCACACACTTCTAGCAGACAGATCTAATAGAAGTGACTAAGTAGACCTTTCAGAGGAAATTTTTTTTAAAGGGAGTGACTCAGCTAGCACAGCTCCTTGGGCCACTGTGCCTCCTTTTCTTCTCTAAAACCAGTATGGTATCAGGGCACCTGAGTGGCTCGGTTGGTTGAGTGTTTGACTTTTTATTTTGGTTCAGGTCATGATCTCAGGGTCACTGTGCTCTGAGCTGGGCATGGAACCTGCTTAGGATTCTTTCTCACTTGCTCTCCCTCCACCCCTGGACCCCCAGAGTGCTCTCTAATAAATAATAATGATAATAACAACAACAACAATAATAATACAGGTAGGATACCTGGGGTGCAGCAGCTCTCTGGAGATCATGAAAAATAAAAGCCACTTGCTAAGGCTAGAAGAGAAAGATAAGCAGAACTCGGTGCTTGGAGACATTTAGAATTGCTTTCCTTGTCCAGGATGGTCTACCTCCACCCCTTTGTTGCATGTGATAGATGGGGCAAATCCACCCCTTACGTGTGGGGTCCTGTCGGCCAGGCGGTCTGCTCTTTGCAGCTCAACGCCATTTTAATGGACACACTGCCTGGGAGCATTCAACGCAGGCTGACTCAGCTCTGTTGTGCTGGCGTGAGCCCTAGTGCCAGCTGTTTGCATCTGTCTTGGCTGACACATCTTGGGCCCTCACTGCTGCTGTGGCATTAGACAAAATCTGTCCTCTGCCAAATTTTCTGAAGTTAAGGAACTGCAATGGTTCCTCCCAGTTCGTTTGGGCTTTAAATGATGAAATCTTTTTTTTTTTTTTAACCATATTTCTTAACTTGATGAGATAGAGTTTGTGATTTTTCTGGGTCTGTTCTAAAACTCCCTTCCTTCCTAATACCCCACATCACTCTTGTAAACAGAGTTCTTACAATTTCCACCTGCAGACGGCCATAGGGGCCAAGCCAATCTACTCTTTCAATCACAAAGCTGAAAAATCTTTAAAGATCATCTTCTACACAGAACCCGCACCAAAGGCAATAGTTTTCATCCAGAACTCTTATAATGGACTCCACAAACTAGTTGAAGGACAACAGCTCCCACGAAAGGCCCATAAATATTTGATGGTCTGATCTTAACTCTTCTTAAAGAGGAAACCACTTTGTAGAGTATCAAATTGTCCCCAGAGACTCTTCTGTCTGAATAGTTGGCTGTAGCCACTTTACTTATCATTTGTGGCATCCCACCTTCCCCTTGAGGCATCCAACATAAATCAATAGGAAGTAATTTGTCAGATGTAAAACACGCAGTTTATTTGTAATTATGTGTACCCCTGTGTGCACATCCTGTGTGTGTAGAAATGACGGAGAAGCGCCGCTGCTTCAGACCGTAAAGTCATCTGAGAGAGAAGGTAGAGCTCACCATTGTGCTGCCCCCACCTTTCCAGAAAGAGCACCAGCAAAGAGAAAGTGACAGTAGGTAACCATGACTTGGCGCTGTGTGCCAGGCTGTTCTAAGAACCTTAAGTATAGTAACTCATTTAATCCTCACAACGACTTGGTAAGGTAGGTACTGTTAATACCTTTGTTCTATAAATGAGGAAACTGAGGCACAGAGAAGTAGAGGTACTAAATGTTGGTGCTGAAGCTTGAAAGCAGACAGACAACTCCAAAGTCCAAGTCTTAACCACTGTGCTTTACTGCCAGTGGTTGGCAGATTCTAAGATGCCCCCCGCCGCCCATCCCTGACCCTGTGGAACTTGGCCTCCCGATATTAATATCTGGGTCATCCCCTCCCCTTGCATAGGGACTGGACCTATGCCTTGCTTTAACCAACAGAATATGGCAAAGGGGACAGGATGTTGCTCCCACAACTGCATCACATAAGGAACGGAGAATAACCTCTGGTCGCCTACCAGCAAGGAACGGAAGCCCTCAGTCCAACAGCCCTCCAGGAAATGAATTCTGCCAACACCACCTGAGCTTGGAAGCGGATTCTTCCCCAAGCAAGTTTTCAGATGAGACCAAAGCCCTCACCCACATAGGTTGTGAGAGTTCCTGAAGCAGAGGATCCCATAAATCCAGGCCCTGACTCCAGCCACAGAAACTGTGGGACAGTAAGTGTGTGTTGCTTTAAGTTGCTAAGTTTGCGCTAAATTTTTATGGAGCGGTGGATAACATGTATTGCCTCTTGCTGTAGGTAACTCTTTGGAATATAAATCTGGCCCATCAGAAGTTGCCACCCAATGAAAAACCAAGATAGCCATGGTTTCTGGGTAAGAGACTGCTGTTAAACTACAGAGGAAGGGAATCTAGGCGGAGATGTGGAACCAAATCAACATTACTATTTTTGTGAGAAGCAGTGTGTTGACTGCTCTCAATCACAACACACCCCCCTCTGACCTTGTTAATGCCTGACCTTGGGTCTATGGAGAAGATTACCAGAACAGACCAATAAAGAGAGGTACCTCATACTCTTTTGCAACAACTTGCTACATCTCAAATAGTTTCTCAAGTCCTTAAGAATTACATGATTTTTGCTGTCACGTTGTATTATGTATAATAAGTGAGCATCTGGGACCTAAAAGCTACCAAAAAACTGACAGCTCAGAATGAGGGAAAAGCACAGGATTAAAGTAATCCCACCCAGGGAGGTGTCAGCTGGGGTGGAAACAGTCTTCTAAAAGCAGGACATGGGGCAGAGGTGTGTGATCTGGGGTAGACTCCATGAGTCAGGCAGGTATCAAAGGTTGGATTAAGTCACTGGTTCAGAATCCAGGGAGAAAGGCATTGAGTGGGGGGCAGGAGGACCAAAAGAACATGCAACACAGGCACGAACTGCTGGGACACACTGAATAATAAGCCCAGTGTACCAATAAGGAAGTCCCTGATGACCAGAAGCACCCCTTGGCTTGAGCCCAGACACTGGGACCCACCTGAGGCCATGTCAGGAAATGGCCCCTGTTAGAACAGATTGCATTCTCCAGAGAAGGCACTTTCAGACCCAAAAAACAAAGTAAACCATTCCATAGCATTGACAGTTACTTACTGACAAGGGAACGGAGACCGTGTCGACAAACAACACTGAGGCCACGTAGTCACTCCCCGCCAATTACAGACCTGAATCCCCAGCTTTTAGAGTCATTATCTAAAAATGGCACCATCTGTGTGTCAGGCCTCTGTACTGGTTATCTGAAGTGGTGCCACCTGTGAAGCACTTCAGGGAAGATGAGAACAAGCCTTCCCTCCTTCTGGTCTGGGCATGTGTCAACTTCCATGGGCCCTGGAACACAGCCCCAAACAAGATGGAGGGCCAGAGATGGAGTCAGTGTTGTCAGAACTCCTCCAGTCCCTGAGCAAGCCTGGCTGAGAGTCCGACAGAGGAGAGGAATGAAAGCCCCTCACTGGAGAAGAGGTGCTGTGATATTTTGCTCACTGGCTCTCCCCAGAGACCGATTCACAGGATGATCTTTCTGGACAGTTCTTCTCCAGGAACCATAGGACAGGAGTGGAAGAACCAATCGTAGATTGGTAATGCTGGAATAAATCTTAGGGGCAATCTCACCGTGTCCTCTCATCAGACAGACTGGTAAGAGAAAACAGAAACCTAGAGAGGTTAGTAACATGTCCAAGCTCACAATGGGACTCAGTGTCTGAAGCAGGGCTTCAGCCAGGCACCTTTTCCTTGATGCCACGCTTGCCTGTTAATCATTGTGGGTTCACGAGCCTGAGCACTCAGCACTTAGCGGACAAGCAACACCGCAGAGTTCAGTGCTAAATTGCACGGACAGGCTTTAAGTGCTGGAAGAGTCGAGAAGATAAATGAGTAAGAGGTAATTAGAGAAGACTCGCGGAGGAGGTTCGGTCCCATGTAGGCCATGAGGGATGAGGAGGAGTGGTGAGACTTTCTAAGCAATTCCAAATCGAATCAGCATCTCTAACCTCCTCCTCATCAAGACAAGGACCTTCAACACTGTAACATCTTCCCAAAGTTCCCCCACTTCCCATCTTCCCAATATTTGTCTAATATATTATTTGCAAGGGTTTCAAAATACAGAGAAGAATTAGCTTACTATTTTTTTTTACACTTTTCTTTCTCTAATTTTATTACTCAGAAAGAGGAAGCACTGGCTAACCAATTAAATTTGGTGGTGGCGGATAGCTCACTATTTTTGACAGTCAATCCAATACATTTTGTTTTGTTTTAAAGATTATTTATTTGAGAGAGAGAGATAGAGTGAGAGAGCATGAGAGGGGAGGTCAAGAAGGAGAAGCAGACTTCCCATGGAGCCAGGAGTCTGATATGGGATTCAATCCCAGGACTCCGGCATCATGACCCGAGCAGAAGGCAGTCACTCAACCAACTGAGCCACCCAGGCACCCCAGTCCAATACGTTTTAACAATCTATTCACCACTGCTTCCCGATTCCATACCTCTGGTTTCATTTTCTTCTCTGTGAAGTACGTATCGTTCAGTGGCTCTTTCAGTAAGGGCTCTGAGAGTCAACACTCCCAGCCCTGTGTTCTGCCAATGCCTACTTTACCCTCAGTCCTGAGCAATGCTTTACCTGGGGAAGGACTCCTTCCAGCATGTACCCTTAGTGCTGACACGGCTGCTGTCCACGTGATGGCTGTTTGTTTCTGGGTAGCAGATCTTTTCTTGCTGCTTGCTTTTCTACAATAAGTGGGTTTTTTTGTTTTCTTTTTCACTTTCACAGAGTCCTGTTTGGAAGCTAATTGCCACCTAGTTAGTCACTTAGTTAGAAGCTCAAGAGCGTGAGCTTCTTGAGGATAGAGCCTGAGATCTCTTTGCCTACAGGCCTCAAGCACACGGTGCCTGGCACATAATGAACATTTCAGTGTGTGCTGAAAAAAAATTAATGAGTCAAACATGGGAATTGGAACAGTTATGAAGGTAGCAAGAGATCAAAGTAATGAAATATTTATGAAACCAGAACTTCAAGGAGGATGCTTTGAGTAACAGAATCTAGTGTTCCAGGGAAAACAAGACTGCAAGAAATAAAATGAATGTGCGCTTCTTGGAGACATGGCTAATTCTAGGTCTGGGGCCAGGAAATACAAGACCAGCATGGACTCTCTCTGGTCAGAAAGCAAAAAGTGCTGAAAGATTAAGTGAGTCTATGTCATAAGAACGCAGAGACTGGTATAAAAGGGCTCCCACTGGCCACATTTGTGTGGATTTGAGCATTAAAAAGAATAATGAAGGCTATGGGTTAGAAAACAGAATAAAGGAAAAAGAAGTCTTGGATTTGTACTGGTATTGAACAAAAAAGGAACAGGGAAAGCTTTCTTTTACATAATAACACCAGCCAATAAGTGTAGAAAGAACTAGAAAATGGCCACGTTGCTGCCATCAATGCAATAACTGGTCGAGGCTGGCATAATCAAAGCATACTAAAACCACTTAGTGAAAAGGTGTCAGGAATGGGATATTTGCATGGTCTCAAAATACTTGTTTATTACAAGTGGGAAAAAGACAGTTTTATAAGGGAGAAATTTGGCAGACAACAATATATAGTTACCAAATGAATAATGGGATAAAATTGACTTATACCTCCTGGTGTGATGCAACTAGAAGAACATAACATTATTTATATGATAGTCTTGCCAAAACACACAACAAAACAACATTTAACCTGAATCTAAACTTGAGGAACCAGATAAGTCCAGAATGAGAAACAATCTATAAGACAATTGGTCTGAACTCTTTGAAAATGTCAGTGATCATGAAATTCCACAAAAGAGGATGGAACATTCTAGAGTATAGATTAAGGGAGTTTGGAAAAACAAAATAATCAAAGACAGTTCATGAAATGTATTTGAATTCTGGATTTAAAAACCAAGACAACAACAAAATTTCAAAAAGCATTTTGGGGGACAATTTAGGGTTTTGAATATGAACTGTTTATTAAACAATCTTATGGAATCAGTGTTAAATTCCTTGGGAACAATAATGTATTCTTTTTGCATTCTTTTGTAGTATTGTAGTGAATAACCTTTTTCAAGGAGATACCTGCTTAAGTACTTAGAATGAAACATTTTGGTGAAATGTCATGAATAATACAAGCTTCTATCAAATTGCTCTGGCAAAACACACACACACACACACACACACACACACGGACCTACAAATGCAGCAAAATGTTAGTTATTTGGTAAGGTGAGGTGAAGGGTATATAGACTCAATGTATATGGTTCATTGTATTATTCTTTCATTTTTAAAAAAGATTTTATTTATTTACTCATAAGAGACAGAGAGAGACAGAGAAAAGAGAGACAGAGGGAGAAGCAAGCTGCCCACAGAGCAGCTACTCAGTCCCAGAACCCTGGGAACACAACCTGAGCTGAAGGCAGATGCTTAACCGACTGAACCACCCAGGTGCCCTCTTCCAGTTTTTCTATGGGTTTGAAAACCCAAAATAAAAAGAAGGGAATAAAGAAAAGAAGGGAGGGAAGAAGGAAAGAAGGAAGGATGGAAGGAAGGAAGGAAGGAAGGGAGGGAGGAGAGGAAAGAAGGAAAGAAGGAAGGGAGGGAGGGAGGGAGAGGAAAATCCTGGAGGAAAAGCCAAGTGGTGACAATGAAGAGGGCATCTGCCAAGCTTCAAGGGGTCGTTGAATTGGAATGGCAGAGAGAAATCAGTTGCCACAGGTCAATGAGGGAACAGATTAAAAAGAAGTAATAACTGTCAATAAAAATGGAGCTGGAGAAATAAGAACCAAAGGAATATCAGGACCACACACAATTTTTTGGCTATTTTTTATAGGAGAGTTGTGTAATGGTTTGACGTAGAGGCATCGAGGGAAATGAAGTGGCTGATGGACTGCGGAATGGCGGGATGTGCCATGTCAGGAGAACATGTGCGCAGAAGTCCCTGAAACCTTCTTCCACTGGGACTGATGGCTGGAAGCCCGTGGCCTCTCCCCAGCTGCCTGCCCCTAAAACTCCACCCTGGTATGTCCTCTGTAGATGTGGAGGGGTCATTGCTCGTGCCCCTGAGGCCACCATACGCAGAGTAACCACCACCCCATCTTCTGCAGACTTCTACAGGGCTTCATCTAATGCTTGTTTATTAATAATTCCCTGAAGAGGTGGCTTATACCAGAGATTCACGGAGGGGCCCCTAATCCCCATTTCACCTTCCTGGTTCTTCTTTTCTCCAAGGCAGCCATGAGTCTCAGCAGAGGGTTCCCAGCACCATATCCTTCATGCCAATTCTTCCATTTCTACAACTGGGAGTTGTGATGGAAAGTCGGAAGCAGAGGGCATGAAGGCAGGTTGAAAATGGAGGCAAGCATATCTCTGGGGGGACTTTGTGATTTAAGGCCTGTTGTCATCTTCCAGGATGCTTTCTAGAGGCTTCTGATGACACAATAGGTTTTATGGAGAGATTTACCTTGAGGAAAGAATAAAGATTGGACCAGGAGATTTTTAAATTAAACTTTTAATACTTACCCAAAGTAATATATGTAATGATATGTGTATATTATTTTATAAGTCGAGTATTATTAATAAACTTGTGATATAAAAAATAATATTCTCTTCCTTTCCTTTCTACTCCTGAATTTCCATCATTTATCAGCTGCTTCTGGTATTTACAGTTGTATTTCTAAATAATATGCTTATACTAATACTTCTTGCATAATTTTACTTATTTTCTGTTCATTTCCTTCCATTGAAGATAAGCATTTAGTGATTAGATTATCACTGCCCCCATCCCATCCACGTGAACAAACGCACGCCAAATCCACTGTTCGTCTTTGTATCGTCCCCAAATAGCTACATCCCAACTTCTGGTTAAATCAGTAGTCATTGTCTATTTTTTCTTTATTGCATTACTTTAATAAGCACTTACATAATGCTTACTATGTGCTCGGTTCTCAGTACTCTATAAATATTAATTTTAAGTCCTTATTAGAACAGAAGTATTATTAGCAACTAAACCATAAGGTTTACTATGATGACATTTCATTTCCTGTATGATGTTTTGCTTCATAATTTTTCCAAGAAAATCTATTCCCTTCCTTATTAGAATTCTTTGTCTTTCTATTCCACTTTGCAGGGGACTTTCTCAGCTTTACCTTTCTTCTGTCTATGGATTATTTCAAACCAGTGCTGTCATAATTTTGATTTCCATGTTGTTCTGTTTCTTTTTTATGGCATTCTGATCTTATTTGGTAAATTCAATATTTTCTCATATGTCTCTGAAGATATTAAGGCTTTGTTAGCCCTGTTGCAAAGTTTTCTTTGCTCCCTGCCTTGTATCTGGGTGTGTGTGTGTGTGTGTGTGTGTGTGTGTGTGTGTGTGTGTGTGTTTGATTGTTTTGGGCTCTTTATGTTAAAAGATTTCATCAAATGTCTGGTGGTCTTTGGCTGTTAAGACTTAAGAGTAGATTACCAAAATGTTGATTTGAAGTCCTCTGTGTATGGGAAGGGCTTAACTAATAGTGGGCCTCAACCAGTCATTGTCTTGTTCTCCTTTCCAATATTTGTATCCAGGTATTTCTTCTTGGGCCAGTTACCTTTCCTGAAGATGATTCCACCAGTCTCCTGCCTGGGGACCATTTTGTGGGGAGATTTTCATTTAATTCCCCCCCTGGTCCCTCCTGTGTTCTGCTAATGTGGGTTTGTTGGGGCGGGAGATGGTAACCTGCTGTGGGTGGGGGGAGGCAGGATGCCCAAATATATGTGGGAAGGGGTCTCAATATACCTTATAAAAATTTGCAGCCAAGGCTCCTGTTCCCAGCTTGCCCCTCTGCTTGCAGAGAACCTGGTGCTTTTCTATTGACCCTGAGTTTCTGTAGTTATAATCCCTGCTTCTTGTGGCTTGCCCTAGTTCAGTCTTCAGAGGAGGAGATGTTCCTGTCTCCATGAACGGCCTTTAACTCCATGAGAATTGTTTTCAGATCGATCGGATCCTCAAAGTAAGCAAGCACAGAATTTGATGAATTAGTTCATTTGGAAATAAACTCATGATGACTTCAAACCCACTCTAGAAAATCTTCTAGTACCTTCCTCCCACATACCATGAGGCCCTCGTGAGGAGCAGGTTAAACACAGCTGGGGTTTAATTCAGTCCTGAGCCTCAGGACAGTTTTCCTGAGGAAAATGTACATCCCCAAGCAGGGGTTTCCTTACAGAGGACAGAAACTATACCCCCTCCCCCGCCCCGTTCTTCCACAGAACGCCAGACTTCGGAGGCTTCCCTCAAGCAGGATTTTAGAAATCGCAGTCTCATTACCTCAGAAATCTGTGCCAAGATGAGGTTTTTGCTCTTTTCTCAGCTGGGACCCAACTATGAAGCTCTGCTCTGTGGGAACCATGGTCTCACCCATTGTCTGGCCCCTCTTCTCTCCCTCACAATCTCCTTTTCCTGTATAAATTGGTGAAGGGGGCTAATTTGCATTTATTCAAGGTCAGCAGATACTAAGGTAAAGATCAAAAGTGGCCTGTTTGAGGGGCACCTGGGTAGTTCAGTCCATTGAGCATCTGACTCTTGATCTCAGCTCAGGTCTTAATCCTATTTAAAAAGCCTACTTAAAAAACAAACAAACAGGGGCATCTGGGTAGCTCAGTGGGTTAAAGCCTCTGCCTTCAGCTCAGGTCATGATCCCAGGGTCCTGGGATCGAGCCCCACATCAGGCTCTCTGCTCTGCAGGGAGCCAGCTTCCTCCTCTCTCTGCCTACTTGTGATCTCTGTCAAATAAATAAATAAAAATCTAAAAAAAAAAAAAAGAAAAATTAAATTAAATTAAAAGTGGCCTATTTGAATATTAAAGGATGTTTACTATAGAGGTTTTGTAATGGCAAAACTGCAACACCAAAAACAGAACCTAACCATCCATCCATGGGGCACAGACTAAATGAATTAGTGCACAGTGGCAAACCGGACAGCCATCTATAGTGAAACAAAGTGCAAAAATCAAAGCCCAGAACAGAATTCAGAAGAATACACACACATGCACATATACACAAACCTTGTATATGCACAATAAAGTCCTAAAAGCACACAACCAGAAAGGTAACAATGTGACTTCCGGGGTGCGGGTGGGCACGGATGACATAGCTAGTCAGAAGATCTACCTTTTACTTTATACACTTCAAAATTTTTGTTTCCAAAAACACACACTACTTTTTACCATTTAATTTTTTTTTCATTTTTAAAAACTGCAATAAAATACATGCAACATAAAATTTACTTTCTCAAACTTTTTTAAAAAATAGGTTCAAATTTCTTCTAAAAGTGTTACTTGAATGGAAATCTGATATCACTGAACATCATTGTTTTCACTAAAAAGAAAGTAAATGCAGTGCCCACAAAGAGAACAGACTATGTAGGAACAGCTGGAACCTGGTACCCTGGGTGGCAGGCCTGGGGCAGTTAAGTGGGTTATCCAAGCAAAGGCAAGGACTCCGGGGGAGACAGCACCAGCATGGAACCCAGCATGGAACCAGCATGGAGCACAGCATGGAGCACAGCATGGAACCCAGCACGCAGCGCAGCATGGAACCCAGCACGGAGCACATAAGGAACCCAACACAGAGCACAGCATGAAGCACAGCACGGAGCACAGCAAGGAGCCCAACACGGAGCATAGCATGGAGCACAGCATGGAACCCGGCATGGAACCCAGTGTGGAGCACAGCATGGAACCTGTCATGGAGCACAGCATGGAGCATAGCATGGAATCTGCACGGAACCTGGCATGGAACCCCGCATGGATCCCAGCATAGAGCACAGCATGGGACCCCGCATAGAACCCCACATGGAACCCCGCATGGAACCCAGCATGGAGCACAGCATACCAAGCTATGGGCGGGCCAGTTGCTCACAAAGTTTGTAGCACCTGATTGTTCAGAGGGTGGGAGAGTGTGAATTCCAATTTCACTCTTGTAAGAGTCTATGCCAGGTAGCCTGGGTTTAGATGGCTGTTTTGTTGCTGACCAGTTGTGTGCCCCGGGGCAGGATACTCAACTTCTCAGGCCTCCCATTTGCTTATCTAAAATGGGAATAAAGGTAATACAAATTGCCCAGGCTGTTAAAAGGATGGAAAGAATCCATATACATGACGGACCGGCGCATAGCAAGCTCCATGTACCTCTCAGGGGTTGTCTTCCCATCATTACATGGATCATGAGGATGATGATGATGATTAGATGCTTCCTGTTTTAAAAAATCTTTACTTCAGACAACATATGCACTCAAATGGGTAACATCATATTTCAACAGCCCAATATGCGCTACCATGTTTATTCGTTCTAAGACACACAAAAATAGCTTCTTCTACCAAGATATCTGATTAAGATAAATTTAACAGAATAAATTACTTCTCACTTTACATTATCAGGTAGATGGGTTTTCTAAAGCTTATACTAATATAATTATTCAGGATACAATGACCGGCCCTATAGAGTGAAGATTTGATAAGGAAAGAACATTATGGTTTCTATAAATCCAGAACACTACAGTTGAGCAGCATGCTTAAAATAATTGTGACACTGTACCTGAACCATGTCTATCCTGATCACGATTACATCGTCACCACTTTCAACAGTGCCTGGTACCTACAGTTGGTACCTACAGTGAACTTGACAGAGTTTGGCTGGAGACAAGAGGAATGAGTTCATCTGATCCTCAAAAAAACCCCAAATGACATCTGAGTCAGCATCAGCCCCAAAGCTCACAGCAAGAAGAGGGAAGGTCCAGGCCCACAGTTCTGCCTGTGTTCCCAGGGAAGAGCGGCCTGACATTCTGGGCCCACGGTGCGCAGCGCCATGCCTGGAAGTTTCTTGGATTCCCCAAGAGTGAGGTCAGCCTGCTTGGGGAACATCTCTGGCTTGTGGGAACTTGACCTGAGGTAGCAGAACCTCCTGGTGTTGAGTCACAGGCCTTTGGCACACCTGTCTTGGTTTGGTGGCCATAACCGGAGCTCCAAGTTACCAAAGGAACAAAAAATCCTTGGAAAATCAAATAAATGCAGATCCTTATTCTTTCCTAAACCCAGAATCCAGCTTTTGTGCAGCTCCATGCGGCTCTAAGTAAATGACAGAAGGAAAGCAGGAACCAGTTGGCAAACTCAACTATAGCTGAGCAAACTGAGCAAACCTCAACTATAGCTCAAGAACATGCAGTGAGGATCCCATTATCACCCACAGCGCTGGTCAAGATGCCTTACATGTCACCAGAAACACAGGAAAATTGCCATTTTAGATAGTAAGTGCCAAACAATCTGAAATTATTGTCCAGATTCTTGGCAACAGTTGACAATTTCAAATGTTTCAGATTGCTATGGAAACAGAACCAAAAGAACAGTAATTGTCCATAATTTCTTACCCTGAAACTCAAACCCAGCTCTGATTTCCATAATTATCTAGACATAGTTCTAAAAGGTGCTCATAAAACCCAAGGATCTTGTTCTGCCCAAGGCAAAGTCAAGTCTGAATAATCCCTCTGGATACCTGCCTGCCTCCAGTGCCTCAGCTTGTTCTCGGGACTCCCGTCCGGGAGAGGAAAATGCACTCATTGTGCTGCACAAGACACTGGAATGGAGAGGAAGGATTGCATCACAGGTCAGAGCCAGGGGAGCCTCACACTCCCAGACAGACCTTGCATTGTGTGCGAGCGGTTCTTAAAAGGCGTGAGGGACAAGCCAGCAAGTCTGTGCCTTTCAGACTGAGGGTCCTATGTCACCTAGCCCTGTGCTCCGTCACTGAATGCTGGCCTGAAAGTCAGAAGAAGAACGGCACTCCCAAGGCTCTCTCTCCTCTCCTCCAGAGCCATCGATGTCACCTCATGGCTCACCATCTCCCTGGATTCCTGTGATAAGGCGAATCCGGTATTGTTCTGTCAGAAAATAAGTGAGAGTCTAGGTCTGGAATGTTCCTTGGTCAGAGAATTCAGGGTCTTCCCTCTGGCACCTGCTAAGCCTCCTACCGTGGCTGTTTCTGTCTACTAACTCAGGGCCTCAGATCTTTGCCCTGAGGGTAAAACCACTCTCCTCTGATCCCATGCTCTCCCTTTCCTGTCTTCCCAACCAAGTGTCCGGAAGTGGAGGGCAGTACTAGCTCTGTGCCTCCTCTCCTCCAATGCACTCCTAGACCACAGGATTTTCATTCCCCAGGGCTGCACTGAAATTACCCATGATAATGAGGGTGACTTACTAAGGAAGGCTGGGGAAGAACCCATTGAACTTCTTGGTGAGCACTCTTTTTTTCACCTTTATGTAATAATTCAGATTGTTAATGACTCCTTGCTTTGAAAGTCCCTTTCCATTTAGTTTTTCCACTTCTATTTCTCCTTCTCCCTCTGACACTGGTTCTGTTTCATCTGCTGATTCTTTTTCTTCCATTTATCTCCCCCTATGTTACAGTTCCCTTAGGTTCCATGCTTGGTCTTCCTCTTCAGGTCCTCCAGATACATCCTGGATAATATCATCCATGCCCAAGGTTTTCTCTACCACAAGGCAGCTTTGCCAATGACAGACAATCTCTATCTATGATCTTTCCCAGCTCTACACTCACTAGTCACCTGCCTATAGGAGGTTTCCCCTTAGATATTGTACATACTCAACAGAAGCAATGACATGTTCAAGGCTAAATGTTCTCTTTCCCACAATGCTCTTCTTCGAACGTCCCCTTTTCCTTGTTTATGGTAATAGTAGTCAAGTCATAACCCTGGAAGTCCTTTTTGACTCCTCCACCAAATTTATCTACCTCTTATCTATCCCAAACTGATCACCAACTCGACTTCCTAAAGCAGTGAACTGAGCCCTCCATAACTGTCTCCGTTCCAGTCTTCCCAATTTCTCACTAATGACTACAGTTGTGTCCTGGAAGCTTTCTCCTCATACCATCTGACTTCTTCTAGTCTATATTGCCAAAAGAATTTGATTTCTAAAAATACACATTGGTTTAATGTTACTGTTGGCTTTAAATTACTCAGGGGCTCACCTCTATTTTCAGTATATAGGTCAAAGTTCTTAGCATGCCTATCAAGACCTTCATGATTTGGCCCTTACTACTTTTCTGATCTCATGCCTCAACGTCCCCAAATGCATCTGCATTCCATCCCAACAAAACCTATCTTTGTGGCTTTCAACATGCCCTCCAAATGGTGTCTGTGACCAGTTCCTCTTGGCCAATGACTCAGCTTAAGCATCACTTCCTCCAAGAAGACTTTCTTTTGACCCCCCTCCAAGATGAGGTAGTGGTCCTTTTTCTTTTTCTTTTCCAGCTTTATTGAGATATACTTGAAAGATGACATTGTGTAAGTTGAAGGTGCACATGTTGATTTGATACACTCATACATCGCAAAATGACTACCAGCATAGTATTAGCTAAAACCTTCCTCATGAATTCTAATTACCATTTATTTTTTTGTGGTGAGAACATTTAAGATCAACTCTCTTAGCAACTTTCAAGTATATAATACAGTATCATTAGTTATAATCACCATTCTGTATACATTAGATCCCAGAACTTACTCATCTTATAACTGGAAGTTCGTATTCTTTGACTGACACCTCCCCATTTTCCCCACCCTCAACCCTGGTAACCACCATTCTGGTCTCTGTTTCTGCAAGTTTGGTTTTTTGTAGATTCCACATGTAAGTGAGATCATACAGTGACTGCCTTATCTCACCGGTAGCTGCCTTTCTTAGATACTAGACACCCTGTCCTCATCCATGTTACTGGATATTCACCCTACACTGCCATCATGGTCTGGACTTTCTTCCTCCACTAGAGTATGAGCAACTTGAGGACAGGAATTGTATTCTGTCTGTCCGGCTGTCCACCACTGCCTAGCCCAGTGCTTGGCACAAAGTGGTATGGAGTAAACCTTTACTGAAGACAGGAGCAAACAAAATAAATATGGAGAAGTATCAGTAACTGAGACCAAAAAGGACAGCAGTCCTAGACACTCTAAGAAAAAACAAATAGAAGATTCTACAGAAGGTGTGTTTAGAGAGTGTAAATCAAGCTACTAGATGTGGTGATCGAGTTCATTACATAAAGAGACTATATATCAGATTGCAATGATAGCTACATGCATTGGCTCTCATTCCATACACAGTTAAACCTTAGCGTAAAAACCAGGCTGGCACTGTGGTAGCAGGTAAAAAAAATCAATAATTCTGCCCTCCCCACCTGCGCCTAATTCATGCAATTTACCATTGATTATGTCCATACCTCCTCACTATAGCCCAGGCATTACCCTAAGTGCTTCATAAGCATATGCATTCAATCCTCGTAAAAGCCCCGTATGGCTGATGTTATTCCCATTGTACAGAGAAAACGAAGATTCGTGAAGGTTAGGTAATTTGCTCACGATCAGACAGTATGTGGTAGAACAAGGATTTAATCCAAAGCATCTTCAATGATATACTTTCCCTGTTCTTAATCATTATACTCTAACAACAACACAAAATTAGCTTGAAAATCACTTGTAGTCCATTCAGATATTTGGTTATTGGGGCCTCCATAGAATCCTAACAGTATATAGGAAGTTTGTTTCCACTCTCCTTTTATTCAGAGTGCTATTAGCATGGGGAGGAGGATTTGTAATAAAAATTGATCCAAGAAAATATAGAAGTTTTGCAAGTGAGCATTCATGTTTCAAAGCCATGAAAGTATGGCTATTAATGTGATTTATCACCCTTTTCTGGTCTTTGGAGCCTAGAGAATGGGGGAGAGGGAATGGTTTTGAGAGGTAAGAATTTTACCTTGAGCAAATGCTGTGCTTTGGGTGAGCTCTGCCTCTTCATTTTCACAAGGGCGATGACACTCAGAAATGGCAGCATGAATACGATGGGGATTCAAGAGGCCACTTGCTACTTGGGGCAGCCAAGTGATTCAAGGTGTTCAGAAAAGTAAATCTGTATCCCATCGAAGTGTTCTTTAACAAATGTATTCTGCAGGGGGAAAGAAGATTTAGTGCAGTGTTCACTTTGAGAATATAGATGGAGCCTGAGAGATCAAAAGAAAAAGAAAAGGCAGCTACTTTCCAGTGTGGTTCCAGGAAGCCTTTCCAGAACCCCTAGGGAGGGAAAAATTTGTACTGCCCTGGAAAACTGGATGTTGTCTACAGCATACCCGGCCCCGCGATCTGGTTCTGATTCCATGGGAACTATCTGACATTGCACAGCATGTAGGTAACTGACAGCAGTGCAAGACAGTTCTTGTCCAGAGAATTGTCTGGTGGAAGAATGCCCCTCTTCTTTGTGGAAAAACCAGTTTCCCCCATTTGCACATTCATTTCAGTATTCCTTTACTCTTCCTCCTCCTCCTCCTCCTCCTCCTCCTCCTCCTCCTCCTTCTTCTTCTCCTTCTCTTTCTTCTTCTTTTTTTCTTTATCTTATTCCTTCCTAGCTCTAACAGCCTGGTTTTCCCATTAGGAGTAAAATAAAATCCTTGACATAAGATCATGTTTACATCCTCTTGAGAATACTTCCTTTTAGTACCTTTTTGAATTTATCTTCATGACCCAGAATTCACCAGGGAGGCCATGCCTCTGATTCTGCCCCTTCCCCCTTGACCCAGTTCCAAACTGAGCTCCTAAGCATGGAAGTTCCCAAGTGCCAAGTCTCAGATTGTGAGTCTTGTGCTTGGGAACAGATACTGTCCACCTTCAGCCACAGGCTGACAAATGGCTCCCTCTGATGTCCCATTCAAAAGGCAAGGTTTAAAGCAATGCTCAGAAAGGTATAACATTTTCATCAGCTTTATTAAAGTGTAATTTATAAACAATAAAAGTCATCACCAAAATGACTTAAAAGTGTGCTGCTTGATGAATTTTGACAATTATGTATCATTGCCGACCATCGCCACAATCAAGATATAGAACATTTCTATCCCCTCAAAAAGTCCCCTTGTGCCCCTTTACATTCCATCCCTTCTCCTGCCTGTATGTAGCTCCTGGCAGCCATGGATTTTCTTTCTTTCACCATTAGATTGGCCTTTTCTAGAACATTCTATAAACAGTATCACACAACATTTAGTCCTTTGTGTCTTATGTCTTTCACTTAGCTAATGCTCTTAAGATTCCTTCACCTACATTCATAGTTCATTCCTTTTTATTACTGAGCGATATTCTATTGCATGGCTTCACCATGACACGCTTTTCCAGTCCCCAGCAGATGGACATTTGGATTTTTTCTAGTTTGGGGTTTTTATGAACAATTGTAAGTGGAGACACTGGGTCATATATACACTGGATAAGTGTAGTTTTAGTTTTAATAGAAACTTCCAAACTTTCCCAAAGGGGTTATACCATTTTATATTCCCACCTAGAGTACAGGAGAGTTCTAGTCGCTCCACACCCTCACCAACACCTGGTATTGTCAATCTTTTTAATTTTAGCCTTTCTGGTGGATGCGTTGTGTTATCTCATTATAGTTGCAATTTGCATTTCCCTGATGATTAACAGTGCTGAGTGTTTTCTCGTATCTTTATCTGGCATCTGTACATCTTCTAGGGGGAGATTTCTAGTTAGATTTTCTGCCCGTGTTTTAATCAAGTTGTTTATCTTCTTATTGCTGAGTTTTTAATGTGCTTTATGTATTCTGAATACAAGTCCCTTATGAGATGTGTGTCTTGCAGATATGTTCTCCCAGTCTGCGGCATGAGAAAGCCATTACATTCTGACAAATAAGAATTTTCTAATTCAAAACCCCTGCAAATGCAAACCAGCCCATCACGTCTAGTCCACGGACGTCTGGAGAGCTGCAGCCAGCCTAATGGGGGAGAGAAATAAACGATGTGAAGTGCCAGAACCTCGCCTCAAAAGAAGTTGCTCTTGGCTTTCACCCCATCCCCCACCCCTTGATTTTCCTGCTTTTTATGTATTGCAGTTATTTTCCTTCTTCTGTTACTTGCTTCCTTTCTTTCCTTTCCTTTTTTTTTTTTTTTAAGATTTTTATTTATTTATTTGTCAGAGAGAGAGAGCACAAGCAGGGGAGCGGCAGGCAGAGGGAGAGGGAGAAACAGGCTCCCTGCTGAGCAGGGAGCCCAGTGTGGGACTTGATCCCAGGACTTTGGGATCATGACCCAAGCTGAAGGCAGCTGCCTAATGGTCTGAGCCACGCAGGTGTCCCTATTCTTGCTTTCTGTAGTTATTGTAATTGTAGGCAGAAACGTGCATATAGAACATCCTCATCTGTCTCTCTCCCTGCACAAATGTGTATCGTAGCTTCTGTGTTTCCTACTGAGCCCAAAGTATAGTCTCACAAACTACAAAGTTATTCATGTGGAAATTGTTCCTAATTGCTCCCAGTGCAACCTCTGGATGTTACACCTTTATTCTTCTAGGGACGGCCTTCTTCTCTCCTGGTGGCTTTTTGGACAAGACTGGAAGGATATAAGGGTAAAGACACAGACACCCTGGAAATAGCATGGGTTGCGCTGTGAGAAACCCCATTAGAGCCCCATAAACGGAAAGCGAAAAGCCTTTCTCTTGGGAGCTGCTGTCTCCCCTGAGCTCTTGCTTCATTAGTCTCTGCTTAAGCTTAGTGTGTGTTTTCATGCATAATGCAACCTTCTTCACGCTTCTAACATGCTATCATCACCTTCTGGAACAGTCCATGTAGGTCAGATCTGCCTTAGTCCCTGTTAGTGGCACTTGGAGGACAGCTGCACTGCTCAGGAGGAGAGCCCAGGAGCCTTGTTCTGAGACTCTCCTTAGCCTGTACCTGAGATACTAGAAAGGACTGGAAGTTGTTCTCTGGTATTTATGAACGACCTTATGAAAAAGTATCCATTAATAGCCTGTTTATTTTTAACCATCATATTAAAGATTCCAGCAGAAAAATACAAGATCAAACCCCCCAAGGTTTGAATGCCTGCTTCCTAGCTAGAGTTTCAGGACTGCTTAGAAGCCTAAAGCCACCAAATCCCACGGTATTAATATCCTAGGAAAGCGTGGAGGACACTGGTCCCCGGGGGATCCCTTCTTGGGTTTGAAGGCATTTTGTACTCTATCAGGCGAAAGGAAACACACATTAGCCGAATACAGGCAGACTGCTCAGATGCTATAAAAGATTCCCAGTAGAGCTCCTTAAAGCTTTTCTGACTGATCTTCGACTTCAAGTTTCTGCCCAAGCAGTCGGCCCTGGAAGCCGATATGTTCGAATGGGGCTGACAGCTGGCCAGGATCAAACCAGCCCGGACCTTTGACAGATCTCTTGCACAGGCTGAGGCGAGTCAGGGGGTCCAGGCTCCAAGTGTCTAAACCCTCGGCCCAGGGATTCCTGGGACTCCTGGGCAGGTCAGAGCCTCAGGGATGGGCAGCCAGAATCAAAGGGGATTCATTTTTCCTCTGCTGACTATGATACTGCCATTGCTGATACTATCTAAACATTTAAGCCAATATTTAAGTAAAAATCAGCATTAAACTCAAAGAGTAGGATTTTGTTTATATGCCTAGAAATGTCATTACCAAAGAAGATACAGTGACCTGACCTTCTCGCTCATCTCTGTGTCTATAGGCTCCTGACGGATTGTAGATCTACTCGCTTCATAAAGTCCTTAACGTTCAGGGGGCTCTGGGCTCAAAATCAATGGGACCTAAGTCTGCCGAGAAAGAGGACCTGGGAACAGACCCTCAGAGGGCATGCAAAAGTCTGCCTTCTGCCTTCCACACCAGGTTAAGATGGAGATGTGTCAGCAGTTCTGAAAACCTCTGCCCTAAGGGACTTCAGACAGGAACAGAAAATGTAAGGGACTTTGGACACTGTTACCAGCAGAAGTCTGGGAAATGACTAGGTCAGGTGTTTGCTAAGCTATTCAATGAGGCTACATAAGCAGTAAGAAGAGGTTCATAGGGTTTTAGTGTCACTGAGGTTTCCAGGGTAAATTAAAGAAAGCAGTGAAGTAAGAGCAGTGGATTTAAAAATTAACCTGTGTGTGAATGTACTGTGTTTGGAACAGGAATTAAAAAGCAAACAAGGATTAATTGATTCCCCTCCTCCCCCAGAAGCAGGACTCCGGCATTTCGGGAGCGAAATTGATTGGTTGGGAATACACTCTGCTGGGTAATTAAACAAGGAGGCCGATCAATACTCAGTAGCTGGGATTTAGATACCCACTGACAAGCTAACAGAGGAATCCAGAAGGGAACAGGAGAATTGCTATTTGGCTCAGACAAGGTTGGAGCTTAAGGTTTCTAAGTTAAATAAATAAATAAATAAATAAATAAATAAAAGTGCCCTACTCCCCCGCAAAAAAAAAAAAAAAAAAAAAAAAAGTGCCTTGCTTTAAAAACTCCTTTGATTTAGTATGAGCCCGAGCAAAACTAAGGCTCCCCATTCAGAGCATTTCTCTTAGTGGCAGGTGACAGATGTAAAGGGCCCAATTTGTGATTACATGGTTCACTTCTGCAGCTGCAATTAAGCTGCCTGTTATGTTTACGCAGCTAAATAAAAATTACAACCAAGTTACTTATTAGCTACCTTGAACCTGCTTCCCTAAGAGCTCGAGGGTTAGTGAGAGAGCCCGCTGGAATGGTCTGCCTTGCTATCTGCTGCAGTTTTAAGTCAGCTGGGTTGTGGGCCTCCTGTGTGTGTCTGACCCACCAGAGCTGCCCAGAGCTGCCTCAAGCATAATCAGATGAGGGGCCCACCGGTCACCTGCCAGGATGCTCGGTTCCTAACCAGGGATACGGGATCTAACTCTCCTACAAATAAGTGCTGGGCCCTGGACCCTTCAACATCCACCCCTGAAGGTGGAAGATGTCAGGCAAAGGACAAGAGCAGAAGCAGAGGAGCTTTTCTTCAAAGCACTTGGAGCCTGTTATGGGGGAGGGTTTAGGGCACAGACATGACCGAAGCTGTCCCATCTGCTACTGTTTCTTGTCGACCTTGGGGTCCTCTGGGAAGAGGGGGATTGGGAGGAAAATCTAGGGGCACCAGCTCACAATTGGCCCAGTGACCCAGAGCCACCTCTCAGCCACTCATTTGGGATTTCACTCTCTCTCTCTCTCTTTTTTTCTGATTTCAGGAAAGGATCTCATACAGTCATTCACACTGAAGTATAAAGGTCTAAGAAGATCTATCAGCCTATTCAAGGATATTTACATTTTACCTGGAAGCTAAACTTTGAGCAAGAAGAATTAAAATATAGAAATGGGAGCAGACTTCTCCATCTCTCCTCCTGTCCCCACCGCCCCCCGTCTGTGGTTTTTCATGCCTCAAAGGCGGATGAGGCTTTCAGGTTCTGCCTGCACATCTCACATAATCTTAAGAAATTTCTGTTCCAAAGTCTCTTCCTCTGGTCAGTTTCTTCTTCATACATGACTTTCCAAAGCCCAGGCTGTACTGTCACCTATCAGGGGGCCAGAAGCCCCACGCCAAGTTAAGTTCACTGGGCACAGAAAGGTCTCCAAGGCACCTTCTGAATCTGTCAAAGCCAATTTGAAAACAGGAGTCTGAGGCCAAATGGGAAAGTTGAGGGGCGCACACAGAGAACAGACTGAGCCTCAGCCTGAAGGCAGTTCATTACTAATCCAGTGAGTGGCTCCAAACAAGCCAGACCACAGGGATGTTGGCCAAGAGCACAAGGAAAGTTCTCTCTTTACTCAAGTCTGTAGCCTGCCCTAGAACAAAGGAGCAAAGGTTCCTCAAAACATAAACACAGCTGACTCTCTGGAGGAAAAAAGAGTCTCTCTTTTTTATCTGTAAAAACCAGATCCCGTGGGGACCAGGCCCGGGAATCTGCATTTGTGAAAGGCTCCCCAGGAGAGTCGATGGTCTAAATTAAAGTGATGACAAACAAAAACGCCAAAGTAGGGCACTTTTTGTTAGCTTTTGTCCTATGGTGTTGTGAACATCAACAATAAGGAATATGATATTTATCTTATTTATTGATTTAGTTTTTAAAACAGCAGAAAGATGCTGAGATAGGAGACCATGCTCATCAAGGCAGCTTCAATGCCCACAAAAGACCTGTTGTTTTCATACTCAAAGGGTCACCAACGGTCAACAGCAACAAGTCCAAGGCAAATATGGTCATGGCTTCGCTTTACTTTGCCTTTCCCTCCATGCATAAAAAGCCCTTTTACCCAAGGTAAATTATAGGGCAGAAGGCCCTTTTGTTTCTGCCTGGGGGCTGCTCTTGGGGTGAAACAGAAGGTCCCAAGCAGCCGGGAGGATCTGAGACGTCTACGAGCTGGAGAGTGAACTTTGGGCACACCTGCGGACCCCACAAAGAACTGTCCTGGGACATGGGAAAGGCCAACTCTGGTGGACAGAGAAGCTGTGTCTGGCTCACCATGGAGCCCATGTCAGCACCCGGGGGACTAGGGACTTAGAATTAACAGAATACCACCAGCTGGGGGACTGGGCTGAAAGTTACACTCACAGTCTCGGAAGCTAGAAGTCTGAGCTCAGAGTGCCAGTGCGGTTGGCTGGAGGCCCTCTTGTGGATCTTGAACTTCTTGTATCCTTAGTGATGGCAGGGATGAGAGAACTCTCTGGAGTCTCTTGGACAAGGGCACTAATCCCTTTCCCAGGGGCCCTACCCTCAGGACCTGATAGCTTCCCAAGGCCCCACCTTATATCATCCCCTTCGGGTGGGGGTGGGGGAGTTTGGATTTCAACACACGAATGGGAGTGGGAGACAAACCTTCAGGCTATTCGCTTTCCAGGCCAACCTTCCAATCTCACAGTCACCCAGCCTTTGAGTACTGGATGAAATTGGATGAAAAGAGAACTCAACTTGGGGTCTGAAAACATGGGTCTGTATTCTGACCCGGACACTTCTTGGCCACAGAGACAAGGCGAAGTCTCTGTGCTTCTGTTTCCGAGAACTGCCCAATCCTCCCTCCCGGCTCTAGCGGGGCAGTAAGGAGCCGAAGGAGGTGTATTCTGTGTCTATCTCCAAGGCCATCAGCTCATGTTCTTGACACTCCCTCCCGCTTGCCGCCACATTCTACCAGTCACCAAATCTTGCTGATTCTGATCTCCTTGGGGTGCCTCCCAGACATTCTTGATTTTCTCCTTTCATCAGGACCACCACCGTCCTATCCTCCGTGTTCAAGCTGATCGGAACCACTGGTGGCTCACTGTGACAGTATTCAGGCTCCGAGCCTTCTGGCAGTCTTCGGTGGTTGGAGGGAGCAAGCGCCCTAAGCCTCCTCTCCCTCTACCTGTCGACCAGGTGGCCCGTTACAATGGAAGCAAGTCTCAGACCGAATCCTGACTCGAAGAGACACTTACCAGGCCGCAGGAACAAATACCAGACCACCTGTTTTTTAAGCTGGGCAGAGCCCCAGCTCTCCATCTTTTCACTCGGAGCAGATGTGACAAGAAGCTAGCAGCAAGATACGGTTAATTGGTCCGATGACAGGATTCTCCTTAAGCAGATGGACACAGGATTTAGCGGAATTCTCAGAGTTGGAGGCCATTCCAAAGGATTTGAGCTGCTTAGACTCAGCTCCTGCAAAGGCAAAGCTGCCTGTATGGCTTGTCTAACCGATCCAACACACATGGCTTATTCCACCAATGAAAAGAGACCGTCTAACATCCTGATGCTAATTAATACACCTTCTGATGCTCACTGGAAATAAATATAATGAAGTGGAAGCATCAGCCTCTGCAATATAATAGAAATACTCCTAAATAGCCCAAGATACCTAGGAAACTTCAAATATTACATATTAAATAACTGTGCCTAGGGTAGCAATTAAACACACTTATACACACATCATCGCCTCATTGTTTAAAGAGTTCCTTTTTAAAAATTAAAGATAATATAATAGTGCCATGCCCAGACTTTCACTTCTTAGCAAATTGTCCTTCCTTCCTTTTGAACATGTTCCACAAGCATGAATGCGTTTCTCCCCTTCCTCTGACCTCAAGTGAGGCCTGACTCTCTGTTATAGTCCTTTATCCCATAAATGATGCAATATGACCTTCCCATTCATTTATTCAGCAAACACTTGAGCTCCTAAGACAATAAAAATCCTGTAAGGTGGGAGGGGAGGGGCCACATAAAACCACGCCCTGACTTCCTGCAGCGCCCAATCTGGCCAAGGGGCAGGCGTCGGAGCTGACAAGGATGACACAGGACGGCAGATTCACTGACAGAGCAGTGCACAGGGTACCCCGGAAGCACAAAGGAGGCATTCATGGGCGGGAGAGTGTCTGAGGAAACTTCCTTCCAGAGGAGTATTATAATAACTGGATGGAACCTTGGAGAATGAGTGAAGGGCAAGGCTGTACCTTTCAGGCAGAGAAGACACAAACACACACAAACACGGGCACACACACACTCACACACTCCAATAATACAGCTAATAATAGCTAAGCCCAATTACATTCCTCCCCCTCTTCCATGCAGCCTTTTGGCGTATCACCTACCTCATTTCACTTAGTCCCCAAATAATACTCAGAGGTAGATACAATTATTATCTCCATTTTACAGATGAAAGAGTGAGGCTTCAAGCATTTAAATCACCTGCAGAAGGGCATACAGCTAGGAAGTGGTGGTAGAGCTGGGATTTGAACCCAAAGCTTTCTGATTCCTAAGACATCATATTATTCTCTGTTCAGGAACTACCTGCCAGCAATTTAGTGGGTGTGAGACTGAAGTCGAAGATGGAAGGTGAGGGGCGCCTGGGTGGCTCAGTGGGTTAAAGCCTCTGCCTTCAGCTCAGGTCATGATCCCAGGGTCCTGGGATCGAGCCCCACATCGGGCTCTCTGCTCAGCGGGGAGCCTGTTTCTCCAGCTCTCTTTCTGCCTGCCTCTCTGCCTACTTGTGATCTCTGTCAAATAAATAAAATCTTAAAAAAAAAAAAAAAAAAGACGGAAGGTGTAACCAAGCTGGAGACGTAAGGCCAGAACAAAGGTTCATGATGTATTTTCTCACCCAGAGTGGAACTATCCAAGTCAGCTCCGTGTCTCTGTTTCTACTGCAGAGTTAAACACAGCAAAGAGACTCCGCAGAATTGAGTGACAGGATTCAGGGGGAAAGAATTTCTGGAATAGATCCTTGCACCAGCCGCTTGGTAGATCCACTCCTCCTTTGCAAAATGAACTGGTTTGCCTTTAAAAACAGGGCCTTTGGCGTGCCCAACATCAACAGTTATTTGAGTGTCTTCCATGGTGTCTGTGCTGAGACGGACAGTGGGGATTCAGCTGGGAACAAAAGAGACAAGGTCCCTTCTGTTAGCTTAAAACAACCTTCTCCTAATCTGACCTCCCTGGTTCTTGAAAAATGCCAGGGAAATACCAGCCACCAGCGGCAGTGGCTCTCCCTGCGGGCACCCCCAGAGGGACGCCCTACGTTGCATAGTCCCAGCATCCCGTGCCTGGCCCACACACCCCCCACCCCCAATCTTCGCCAACTCCTTCGCCAACTCCTCTGCCAACTCCTCCATCATGACTGCTAGATCCCTGCCCCCAGCATGCCCAGGACAGTCACTCTCTGGCCACCAAGAGCTCATCCAGGGACCATCCTCTGACTTTCTAAGGTGGTTGCCACCAGGAAGCACCTGCTGATTGGGCCTGGCCGCCCAGAGCACTGTGTGCTTTGGCCTAAGAGCTCAGCCTTGGGCAAGGTGGCAGGATTTTTCCCCTAAAAAGAAGGCAACTCTATTCAAACTCTATTCTGCAGGAATGCCCACTGTGCCAAAAAGGAACAGGAAAAAAAAAGGGGGGATTTATAAGCAGAGCATTTTGTAAGCATTTAGTAGTCAGACCTCATTGTCTTTCTTATGCTGAACCCCAAACAGGCTGAATATGAAGATTGACAAAATCCTCCCGATTGTGTGGGAACAAAGGTGGGCGGGGGGAAGGAAGGCCCCTAAAGGCTGGGTGTCCTTCCTTCCCCACAGCGTGGCTGGGCCAAATGAGAGCTATGACCTGAGCACTCAGACAGAAGGCGGACGGAGGCCGCTTGAGAGGGCCTTTCATGGCTGTCGTAGGACCGCTCTGACCCAAGGCTCAGGTTTCCATGGAGAATGGCCGTCTCCTCAGCCCACCCTCAAGGAGCAGCTAGCTGAGCTGGCTGAGGCCTCAGACCCCACAATGGGCTCCTGTCGGTGTCCCCCGCCCATCTCCAGGCCTCCCTTACAGATGTGACCTTGTCCCCAAGTGTCCCACTCCTGCTCCTCCCCCAGGCTAAGTCAACTGTCCGTGCAGGTGGCTCCCTCCCAGGGCTTCTGGGGCAGACGACGTCGTATAACCTCTGCACCAGCATCTCCCAGCCTCAGATCTGAGACTCAAGCTCTGCTCCATGGGGCTGTGCTGAGGATGACTTGATCCCGAGCTGTCCGCTTAGACGAGACACATTGCCAGATTTGGAGCACAAGGTGTATCCCTGGTGGGTGCTTGTGACGCCTTCCCCGGGGCCTCTCCCCTTCTCCCCGACTCTGGGCCCTAGCGACCTGGTGCCCTTAGCCAACGCACAGCAGACTTTCTGTAAGGGGTCAGAGAGTGAATACTTCAGGCTTTGTTGCTCTCATCCAATCCTCGTCACATATTCCTTTTACTTTTTAATCCTTTAAAAATAAATAAAGCATTCTTAGCAGGGCTATCATCCAGCTTTGGCTGTAGTTCACCAACACCTTTGTGCTGTTATACTGGCCTTTCTCCAGGATGATGATGATCTCCTCGAATGTCTCTGACATTCAAACAACCTGCTCCTAGGTGGTGGCTTCGCCTGGGTTAGGACAATGTCATGACCCCACAAGCAAACAACTGCCATCATAATTAACCAAGAGAGACACTTAGCCAAGAGGGAACAAGATCTGCCACCAAACACTTCTTAAATGAGAATTCCTTATCAAAACAGATAGGCTTAGCAACTTATAAAACAACAGTATTCAACAGCAACCACCACACTAATCATGGTTACTAACAGTTGAGGACCTACTATGCGCCAAATTCCGTGTGCTTAATTCACATGAGTTTTCTGCTTTGATTCCTATGGTTGCACTCTGCTGTAGAAACCAATGCAATCCAGGGGTTGGCTGAGGTCATTGTGTCATTGGAGATTTGAAATAAAGTTGGCTTAATGTCCCATCTTAAATTCTGGGGGAAGGCCAAGATTCTGGCAAATTCTCGGGCAAGTTCCAGCTTGTCCTGAAGGCATTACTGGCTCCCGTTTCCACTGTCTGTCTCCTCCCACTGCTCTCCTCTTTCCCCCATCCGCTGTGGCCCAAGATCTGGGACATGGCTCTTTCTGTGATTTCCTTCCAAACACATTCATCCACTTTGTGTTGAAGCTTTGTGTTGAAGCCCACTTCACTGTAGGATTAACACAATGGAGAGATTTGGCCTTGAAACAGTATAATGTCAAAACTACCTGTATCCAAAAAATCCAGCATGAGTCACCTCGTTTTCAAATCTTTTGTCCACTTCATCAAATATCAGTGGTTTCCCATTGGCCCTATTTCTCCAATTCTGTTCCCTCTCAAGACATTCTACATTTGATTTTCCTGCTAGGATAAATCCAGTTCTCCAGGTTTTTGTACAATCATATGAATCTATTTTTCTGCCTAACTTCCAATCTTTGCTGTGGTTGCTTAGTTGTTGTCTAGGCACAGTGGACATCATTGCTGACTCTGGAAAGATGCTAATAAGTATTAACGTACCTCTTCCTCAGTAAGAGGTTACCCTGCCTGATTACAAGTTTGGGAAGCAACCCTTTAAATTTCCTTAGAAAGTCTTGTACAAACTGAAATTGAATATGACCATCCAGTTTGGCAATTCAAAACCTCTAATACAGAGCCCGGAGTCAGAAACCATTTCCTCGGGGCGCCTGGGTGGCTCAGTGGGTTAAGCCGCTGCCTTCGGCTCCGGTCGTGATCTCGGGGTCCTGGGATCGAGTCCCGCATCGGGCTCTCTGCTCGGCAGGAAGCCTGCTTCCCTCTCTCTCTCTGCCTACCTCTCCGTCTACTTGTGATCTCTCTCTGTCAAATAAATAAATAACATTAAAAAAAAAAAAAAAAGAAACCATTTCCTCAAAGCACCTGTATTTTTTCCTGGATGAAAGTTTAACCCATGAATGTGAACAAAGACACATGCAAATAATCAATGTCTCTTCATAGATATGTAGAGGGGCTTTCAGACCCTTCAAAGCACAGAATTTCAAAACCAAATCACAAACTTTCTAGGAAGCTGAGGACAGCTGCTGAAAATGGTGAGTTTACGCTCTTCTAGCGCCTTCTCAAGAAAGCCTGTCTACCCATATGTCTCCTCACTCAAGAGTGACCTGGGATCCACCTCAAGTCAGAAATCTTCTTTGGCCTTCTGGGCAGATTATGGCACGGTCATTATCTAGGGCCACCAAGAAACCAGTACAGAGGCAAAACCGTGACAATAACCAGTCATTTTTTTCTGAACAGAAGATAAATTTCTTTGCCCAAGCAATAATTTTTCTAGCTTCTGTGTGCAAGTCTTCCATTCGGAGAATTGTCACAGCGTTGGCACCAGAGAAAGGGAGAACCATCTGGCCCCTCTTATGCTCCTTGGCTGGAATTCCTGAGGTCATTGTTACTCTCCTTTGGGAGGTCAACCACAAAGGCATTCCCTAGTGAACGAGAACAATAGGAGGTAGGTAATAACTTGGAGCTGGTAATGGGCGGAAACATGTGAGCATTTAAAATCCTCCTTTTGCATATCCAGCCCCACAGCTGTACAGTCCCAGTGCCAGGACTTAGGACGCCTGGGCGGTAGGAAATCTGGTCATTGTCTGGCAGTAGGGGGACTGCAGTGTTTACATAAAGGTTTCTGAATCAGATGCTCTCTAAGCGGATGGTTCTCGGCCCATATGGAAGTTCTATGACCTATATTTAAAGGGGCAACTGTTTTCCCAGTAGGGGAAGAGAAGAATAGATTCCTGCAAGGAAGTGAGGGGCAGAAAGGACAGCTTTGGAGTAAATGCTTTGGAGTGGCTAGATCCTCAGGGGCGGGGTGTCTACAAATAAATTGGTTTAGAACCTTGGTAATTAGCCATGTCAGAAAAAACCGCCACAGAGATGGCCTTTCATAGTACGCATGCGTGGTATGGTTTTTAGGTGGCAGTTCTATTTTCCTTAAACCCGTTGTGTGAACCCGTTGTGTTTCTTGACAGCCAGGGTCCCAGCAACACAGAAATGAAGCGTCTCCTTGTAGCAGCCAGTGTGGACTCGTTTTTCATTTTCTTTGATGAGGTTTGCCTGTGTGCTTTGCAGGAGTAGTGGGGCTTCGCTCTGGAGCGGACTCAGGGCTCCAGGCAAGAGTAGTAACTAGCTGATCCCATCTGCGGGGGTGCGGGAGGTTCCGCTCTATTCAACATCCCCCCCCCCCACAGGGGTTCAAGCACCGATATGAGGTGTCACTCCCCCGTCACCAGGGTGGCAACTTTTTCAAAGAGAAATTGGCAAAGAGGAAACTCACTCTTCTGGAACACAATTCTGGAACATGGACCCCCCCACCCTGCCAATTGAACGCTTCTTTGGTGATTTCGGGGCTACTTCTACTCGTGAGATTAAATTACGTGCATTTCCTTCCTCCCTGCTCATTGACCGTGTTTGTGAAACAAGTCCTTAGGAAGTCATTATGGCCATGGGGCAGGGGCAGGAAGCTTGGCCACAGCTGTAGATAGTAATAGTTCAGGCTAGGAAACAGGCTGGAAGAGCCAAGATTGGGAGCATATCTCTGTGGAGCATTCCAGAATGTGCCAGCCTGGCACTATGAACATGATGTCATGAGTCCTCCGCACAACCCCTCAAACCCACGCACAAGTTCAAGGACACCCAGGAATAAAGACTGAGGGTACAGAATTCCAGTCCCCTTTCTGGACACATAAAAAAGATGCACCTTTCCCAAGTTTATTATAAAAGCAATTGCCAGTCCCTCCATTCTCAGAAAGGTTATAAGGGACCAGACGGTACTTACAGAGGACAAACAAATATTTTGCAGACATTCACAGAATTTCCTTCATTGGTGTTCTGTGCACTAAGAAAAGGGGGAGCTGAGGATCTAACCGCAGTTTGTTACTCTGACAATGGTGACTTCTCCTGCTACTTGCTGATAGTGGCTTTAAAGGCAGGAGAAGATGGCAAATACATGTCAACCGTGAACTGAAATAAACCCGACTCACCTTAAGTGCTTACTGTGTGCTCTGCTCAGCTCCACACACTTTACCTTAACTCATCCAACATTCACAGAAACCCTGTGGGATAAGAATATTTAATAAATAAATAAAACAAAAAAACCCACCCCTGTGAGATAAGTACCATCCGCAGTCCTATTTCAAAGAGAAGGAAACTGAGGCACGGAGTGTGAGCCAGCCACCAAAAGTCGTAAGGTCAGTGAACAGCATAGCCAGGATCAAGCCCAATCTGGCTGCAGGGTCCTTGCTCTTGACGACATGACTTTGCCCCTTGTCGTCACTGACATTCTTTTCACCCTAAAGAAACACAAACTCACTCAACAGGCCAAACCGAAGAAGAGGCAGCTTCTGCCTTACTCACCGTCCCATGTCACGGCCAAGAAAACCTAGACTGACTGCTGTTGGCACCAGGGGACATGTGACATACATGTCTAATTAAAAATATATATATCGTTTAAACCTAGCACTCGATTCTCTTGGGCGGGTTGTGTTCAATTCATTAAACAAAGAGGCCATGTACGGAAGCGGCCCTAATACTTTGGTGTGCCTCAGTTTACTTTTGACAGCTCTACATACGGCAGGGTGAGGGTTCACAGTTTAAGCTGGAAATGGCCAGAGGGGAAGCAACTGTCACTTTAATGCGGCCAGTGTTCTGCTTTACGTTTCATCCGAGTATAGGAGACACCCCCGAGGTCAAACACTTGAATAAACTTGATGTTTGCTCGCCCTCCCTCGTCAAGGGGATGATGCCCACGAGAAGCGCGCACATCCTTAGCAGTAGGCCAAGCCCCAAGCAGTGCCTGTCAAGACTTGTTCCAGAAACAGCCTAGCTCTGCGGCTTCTGCACGTGGAGTCCAGGCACACACATAAAGAGGTGTCAGGGAGCCAGACCCTCAGAGGGACTGGCCAGCGGGCGCCCAGGACAAAACTAGTGCATCCCCACTCCCCCACCCTCCTACTATGGGACCATCTCCCCCTCTTTGCTTCTTGAGCAGGGACTGGGTTTGAGCGGCCAGTGGAATGGTTGGAGATTTTCATTCTTTCCTTGTCCCTATATAGTGAATGTGGGTCTCCCCCCACCCAAATTCATATGCTGAAACCTAACCCCCGGTATGATGCTATTAGGAGGAGGAGCCTTGGAGGTGATTAGGTCAAGAGGATGGAGCCCTCACAAACGGGGTTGGGGCCCTAATAACAGAGGCCCCGCAGAACGCCCTTCGCCCCCTTCCCCCACCATGCGAGCTCACAGTGAGGCAAAAACCAGGCAGCAAGCCTCCCCAGACACTGAATCTACTGGTGCTTTGAGCTTGGACTTCCCGCCTCCAAAACTGAGAAACAAGTGTTTGTTGTTTAAACCACCATCTACGCTCCTTTCGGTAGAGGAGCCTGAACGGACTAAGACATTTGTCTTTTGTTCTCCCTCTAAGGTAGGCGCAAGCTCTCCTCATGGGAAGTGGACTCATCCTTCCCACAGATGGGAAGGCAGCTGCTCAGAGCGGAAGCCAGGGAGCCCAGGAGGGCCACAAGGACTGGCTGGCCGGCAGGGGTGCACCCTGCAGAGCGCCCCCCCCCACGCCTCTGCCCTTCCCTGCCAGCTCCCTCTTCCTCCCTCTGCCCCCCTCTCTCCTGTGGAGAACTTTCTGCTGGGCTCCGCCCTGTGGCAGTTACAGCCTCTCTGGCCCCCTTGCAGAGTCTGAGGGCTGCAGCCAGCAGCGTCCGCCCAGAAACGTCCAGGAAGCCCTTCAGGGGCCCACAGGCCCACAGCTTCGTCGGAGGAGGTTCCCACTGAAAGGAAGCATAGAACTGTGGAGCTGTCAAAACGGTCCCTTCCACTGCCTGCCACTGTCCCCAGCATCCCCTACCCTGGAAGGCTCTAGATCATCTGTGGAACAACCATGCCTCCAGACTGAGGATCCCCCAGGCAAAACCACCCGGCTTGCTGGTGGAAAGAGGCAAAGCCCCAGGCCTCGCCCCAGACCTCTGAAAGCCAAGCCTGGGAGTCGGTCTCAGAACTCTTGGGTGAAAAGACGGAAGCCCGGTTCCAAATGCCTCAGTTCAAATTCAAGCCTGAGCGACAGCAACAGAGGGACCCGTCGACCGTGGTGGCGCCTGAGGGGAGGGGACCCAAGACTGGGGAGGCCTGATGGAAGGAATCACATAGTTCGGGGCTCAGTTAGCCCCATTCCTTCCCCGTGGGGAAGCTCAAGGGCTTCGGGAGCTCAAGGGCTCTTCTTCCTGAAGCCCCAGCCTGTTCCTCTTCCTCGGTCACTGTGTTCTTATCTGTCGTGAGGAACTAGGGGGGCCCTGGCTGGGATCTGGGGGTGACACTTCTGCCTCAGAGGTGGAGGGAGGAAGGGGAAGGGGATCCCTGGGCTGCTGACATGACCTCCTGCAGTCGGCCAGGGTAGGAGCTCAGACAGGGTCACAGGGCAGAAGCCCCTATAAGTTCTGAAGTGTTGCACCCCATGTGGCACACCCCCGCCCCCCAAGAACTGAGACTCTCATCAGGAGCAGCACCAGCCAAGGGGCCGGTTCACGAAGGTACAGAACCTAGGCAGAGAGGTGATGACAGCACGTGGCCCTGTCCTGGCTCTCTCTGCCCTGCTCCCCAGGTCCCTTCATCTCTCCACGTTTCCTCGAGCCTCACCGTGGATCGAGACCTTGCAGAAGGTGGGTCCAGACTCGACAGAAAGCCATCTGATGTGGCCCTGTGCACTGCTGTATTTCCAAGCAAGTGCTGCCCGTCACCCGTGCCAGTCCCCTTGGCCCGTTCTGGCTTCCTTGGGTTGCCACACAAAGGGCCACAGACTGCGTGGCTTCCAAAACAGAGTCTGACTGTCTCACAGTTCGGAAGGCCGGAGGTCTGAAGTCAGGGAGACAAGAGCCTTGCTTCCTCCGGGAGGGCCCCTCGGGAGGGCCTGTCCCGCACCTCTCTTAGCTTCTGGAGGTCACGGGCAGTCGGTGGCCTTCTGTGGCTTATCGGCGCATTACTCGGTCTCCGCCTCCATAGTCGGGTGGCCTTCTTCCCCGTGTGTGTGTGTCTCCTGTCCTCTTCTTACAAGGACCCCAGTCATTCCAGATTAGGGGCACGCCCTATGTTAGTGCGACCGCGGCTTACCCTGACATCTGCAAAGACCATCCAAACAAGGTCACGTTCACAGGTACCGACAGTTAGGACTTGAAGTATATATTGGGGGTGAGGGGGCAGACACTACTCAGCCCACAGCACCCAGATAACTAAGACAGAGACCAGAGTGATTTCTGCACAGACTCCACAGCTTGCTGCAGGGTCGTTTGACCTCCTTGGGCTGCCGCTTTCCCGCTTGTACAGAAAGGAGTAAAACTAGACAGTGTCTTCCGGGCCGAAAGGTCTTCGAACCCGTGTTCTTCTCTGCTATTCCCTCTGGTTCCACCTCCGGCCCGAGGTGAGGGGCTGGTGCTCACACAGCTGGCCTCCCTTCCTCCTCTCTGTGCGCTGGTGAATCCTAAATCCGCAAGAGCTTGTCCAAGGTGGTGGGTCCTACCCTCCACCTGCAGCGGGATGTCGGAATGAGGGTCTCCGTGTGCACACAAATTCCCCCCAGCTCCCTCCTGGCGGCGTGGCCGCTTACCAGCCAGCTCGCTCTGCGCCTTCTAGCAGGCTCTGCCCTGACCGGCACATCTCCCTGCTCCTTGGATTTACCTCTCAGCCCCTTCTCTCATCTCCCTGACACATCAGGTTTCCAGCCTCCCTTCCCCCCCTCCTTAGCTGCCTGTCAGCCCAAGCTCTCTATTTTCTGCCTTTCTCCCCACAAATACCTTTGTTTATAGAGCACACACAGAGCTGGACGCACTGTCTGCGGACAAACAGGCCACGGGCTGCAGGTGTGGTAAAGCAAGCCGCTGGCTGAGGCCGGAGCCCACGATGTCACCAGCTGTGCTGTGGCTGCCCCTGCCCCCCTGCCTCCGTTTCTCCCGTTTCTCCGGGACTCCATGGGAGCGACAGGCTTCAACCAGTGAATAAAGGTGAGCGGGGGATGTCAGCTGTCTGCTCTGGGACCTCATGGTTGCCCACCACCCACTGCACGGTAACAGGCCCAATGTCACCGGGTCTGTGGCTCCCAGGACGGTGAGGATGAGGCTTGGGCTTGCTTCCGATCGACCCAGCTCACTCCCTGGGCACTGGCATCCCAGCTGTGCGGGAAGGCCCCCAGCCCAAAATAAGGTTTTCCAGAGTCCCAGGGACCCGAGCCCAAAGCTGCGGGGGCTCTGAAGAAGCAGAGCTGTCTGCGCTGAGTCCAGGGCCCTCACCCTCTATTTTAACTCTACATTTTAAGGGGAATTCTGTGAGTTGTTTTGTCAACCGCAGAGATAACGCTGTGTCATGGAAACCGGTGCGGGCAAGATTGCCAGGCAGAGGCGGTGTTTAACCTTGGCACATGGGCAGAAGGTCGACAAACACGGAAGTCCCTCCAGAGCCCGAGGAGCAAGGCAAGGTCACGATAGGAGAGGTGGCAGGTCCAAGCACGATGCCAAAACCTCCGGCCACGCACGGAAGAGACCCCAGTTACCTCTGTGTCCTGGGTCTTTGGTGAGCACTTCAACGCATGATCTCACAGCAGCCTCATAACTCTCCCAGGCATTATCATCACAGTGTTTTTGCCGCTGTTTCGGCTGAGGCAAGAGAGGGTAAATCACTTCCCCAGACACACAGCTAAAGAGAGGGGAACATTTCAACCTGACTCCAGCCCCCGCTTTTCCTGACATGCCTTGCTCTCTGCGCCAGGGGAGGGGAGAGGGAAAGGACAGCAGTGCCCTTGTCTCAAAGGGGGTAACAAGTTTCATCAAATGACTTTGTTTTTCTGTTAGGAGAGAGTCATGCGTCTTTGTCCGGGAGAAAAGGGTACTTGCAGCAAGAGAAAGAGGAAGGACTCCGGGGTGAGGAGGAAGGCTCGTCTTTCCCAGGGTTGGGGATTTGGTGGGAAGGACGGGAGAGACGCGATGGGACAGAGATCTCTCTCCGTTTAGAAGCAGAGACTCATGCTTGGACCTTTTCATGGCCTCAGACTGGCCTCTTCTGGAAGAGGTTTAAACCAGTGGGGCTTCCTTGCTGAGTCCTGGCCAACTCCGCCCTAGGGAAGCTCAGATACTACGTTTGTGCCATTCTCCCTCCTGCCCACCACCCTGATTACCCCAGATGAAGGGGTGGTGGGAAAACGAGGGAAATCAACAACATGGAAACAGACCCAGCCTATACCCTGGGCCAGTCTAGGTCTGAAACATTTGGGAAAATGGCACGTTCGTGGTTCTGATTTCTCTGCCATCAGAGCGATTCTTGGTCATTGGGGCAGAACATTAGAGCCCCAAGATGGCACCTTTCAGGACAAGTGTCACGTGAAGCCGGAACCTGGCCGATATTACCAGCTCCACTTCAGAGGCGAGGACGCTGAGTCTGGGAGAAATACCAGACCGGCCTGGGCTCAGTGTAGACAAACCGGAAAAGACTCGGTTGAAGTAAGAGCATCAGACAAAGGCTGAATTTCAGTCTTCCCGCAAGGGGCTAAGTAAGGTGTCTTATTTTGTCTAGAGTAATAAAAATCAGGATTTTAAAGTGCGTTCCCTTACTTACCCTGGAGGGCTTAAGAACTCTTCTTGCTTTTTATGACTCTGGTTTTGCCTATAGAAGTAAGTGGAGCTATAAATCCCAAATCGTCTCCTACCTGCTGTTCTTCCCTAGTGAGATCTGAAGCGGTTACAAGTATGGTTTGGGGCTCTGCAAAATGATAAGAAACTTAGGGAGTTTGCTTTCTGCTCGGATTTACCAGGGAGAGAGGGTCATTGAAATAGCATTTCATTATCTCAAAAGAGGTGACGGTAAATACGTTCTGTTACCGAGAACAGACATTTAACTAATTTCTTATTACTGGAGATCCCTCTATTGGAATTAGAGTAAAACTCCCAAGTTCAAATACTTTTGCCTTTCCTGATTAGGTAGTCTGGCACTAAACTGCCCCTCTTTAAGGCCACTTGCCATTGGAAATCATCATTCCTTGGAGCAGGTAGGGAAGCAAGGCTTCAGTACGATATCTGCCGCAGCTCTCTGGTCCTCATGCTGGACCACGGAGGGCTGTCTCCTCCCTTCCAGATGGGAAGAAATTGGTTGACAGTCTGCAGGTTGTCTTTTAAAGAAGACAACACCTGCTCCAGGCCCCAGGTTGTTGAGAAGGGCACGTCAAGCCACAGTCTCATCGCAGCTGTCAGAACTGCAGTGATTGACAGCTGGGAAATCTCACTGATGCTGCAAGATTGCGGCAGATCTTTGATTAGTATCGAGGCTCTCACATTTGCAAAAGCAGCGTTTGCCTCTGCTCTTTGAGAATGTTTGCGAACCCTCACGCCCAGCATGGAAGTTCTGTATTGTGTTGAGGATGAGGCCAGTGCCATGCAAAACTCAGATGGGTTTTCTTTTGTTTCTCCTTGATTTTATCTTGGCCAAGTCAACTCTGGTTTTCCTTCTCTTGGACAAAGGAGGAGCTGAACAGAAGTTACTCAGCCTGTGATTCGTTCCGGAACATGACTCAGATTTGCTCCTGACCTCCGGAAGACATTTCTAAATTCCTCTATGTGATAGGAATGGATGGCAAAGCAGGTGTTTTTAAGATAAATAAATCACCGTGTCATCTTCACTTGCAACCATGAAGGGTCATGTGTATACATTTGGTTAAATAACACTCCACAGTTACAGGAAGATTAGTCTGTGGTCAGTAAAGATATTTTCCAAGAGTCTTGATGTGTGAAGTCAGTGGTGACTAGTAGGGAAAAATGGGATCCCCCCACAAAACTACTCCTTGTAGCAGAGCATATGGTACTGTTGTATCATAAGGGGACTGAGTTCCACTCACTGGAAGATTTTTTGGAAACAGTGATTGTGTTAGTTATTAAGCTATTGCTTCTCTGCCCCAAGTCTACTGTTTTGTGCTCTGTTTCATGATTCTGGGGCTGGGCTACTGCAAATCCCATTTCCTCTTTTTTCTACTCTTTAAAATAAGCTTTAACTGGATAGAGAGTTTTATTTTATTAATATCTATTCCAAATAAAAAAAGATTTTTGAAATCCATTATTTGGAGTGTTTCATTCCCAACAAAATTCTTTCAAATGGAGCGTTTTATAGAAATGGAATGTTTAATGAAGCCTCTAGGGTCAGAGACTGTATTCTGGGTTAGACTCCTATCAGCGATAAGGAGCATAAAGTAGATGCCAACATAGCAGTTCTGAGAAAGACCTGGTTACTTTACTAATCTCATGGTAGGTAGATAATTACAAAAAAACTATTGCAAATCTCCAAGGCTGTATAAAACTATGTTCCCTACAATATCTACTGGCCATAGTCTGAATATTTGCATCTGCCAAAATTCATTTATTGAAATCCTAATCCCCAAAGCTAATGGCTTAGGTGGTGGGCCTTAGGGAGGTGCTTGTCATGGAGCAAGGGCAGAGCCTTCCTGTATAGAATTAGTGTTTTATAAAAGAGGCTCCAGAGAGATTCTTAGCCCCTCCCATCAGGTGAGGATGCAGAGAGAAGGCCCCAGTTATGAACCAGAAAGAGGGCTCTCACCAGAACATGATCACCAGAACGCAAGCATACTGGTGTCTTGGGTTTGAACTCCCAGCTTCCAGAACTGAAAGAAATAAATTTCTGTTGTCCTAGTCTGTGATATTTTGTTATAGCAGCCCAAAGAGACTAAGAGATTATGCCAACTAAACGTTCTGAGTTAGGAAGAAGTAACCGCTGAGAACTCTGGAAACCCACAGGGCCCTGTGGAATCCCCTTGAAGGTCTTGCATAACAGTACATGACTGTTCAAGTTTCCATCAAAAGTGACCCATACCAGTGTCCTAGGCCCCATTCCTAAACCACGGAGAGAGAGAAAGCAGTAAAAGAGGCTCTGATGAGTCAATGGCCAAGAGATGTGAACCACTAGGTCAAATTCCCTCCCCAAACTGAAGTTGATAACTCCCACATTACGCATCATTCACACACTGACATTCATGATGGCCAATCCCTGAAGCTTTCTCTGGAAGTACCAATATCGATAACTGCCACGGCTGATTGGCAGCCCACCGAGCATTTTCACTATAAAATACATGAAGGAAAACATACAAAAAGAGAGCCACACGGAAATGCAGATGCTTGGTGAGCCCCTCAGAACCGGAGGGACGGGCTCCGCACTGAAGCCTCTTAGGGTAAGGGATTTAGGACTTGTGTTATAGCCTAACATATGATCTATCAGGTCATTTCTCTGCAATTCATATTCCTAAGTCATGGCTCTTCCAGGTCACTTGCAAATAGTTCCCGAGAAGAGTCTAGCCAATAGTCAAAGCCAAGAAAGTTAAATCTGCAAATGCCAAGAGTTTAGTCTGTATATTGACTTTGGTTCATCGATTCTGATGAAAACCTAGTAACTAAAGTTCATAAAATTGAGAATACAGCATGCTATATCGGAAATAGAATGAAATTTAGAAAGTAGGTTTTACATATAAGTCCTTGGGCACAGCCATCTCCCTGAGTCTTGGTGTCCTTATCAGTAAAATAAAACTAATAATGATATTTCTTCTCCCTGCTATTGTGAAGATAAATGTAACATTCTATGCCAAAACACTTGACAACAATGAGAAACCATTTTAGAACTCTTGGATAACCCCTGGGGCTAACATGGCGTTCTAGCATGTAATGGGTGTTCAGGAAGTATTTGTTGATTGACTAACTGAATGAATGAATGCCATGATTTATTGAAATGTCCTGACAGCACTTTTGTGCAATGAAGGAGCTGATATAGTTCTTAAAGGAGCCCGTGTCAAGGAAGAAGCAATCCACACATTTGAAGGATCTGGACCATTTAAGTTCTTAGATTATGTTGTATTTCATTTAAATGTGAACCTTATCCTGAGAAGCTTTAAGAACTTTCTGGGAATTATATCATGAATCATGACTCCTTCTGATAAAAAAAAAAAAAAAAAAGAGTGCAAGGGAAAAAAAAAAAAAAAAAGGCATGCCAGCTTCAGCAGCCGTGTAGCAGCTGGAAGAAACTGAGGCACAGCCCACTTACCCCAATCAGCGACCCTGGGCCCTGGGCTTTCTAGCACTCAGAGACTGGCTGTTTCCAGAAATCAGGATAAAGAATGGCAAAATCCATCTTTGGCTATAGGTAACCTAACTGTATTTCTGTGGGCAGGCCATAGTCTTATTTCTTCTCATCTCTTCTAGAAAGAGGAAAAGAAACTGATGCTCTCCACTGATACCCCATATGTATAATCTGGCGGTGAAATTTGTTCAGGAGCTGCAGGTACTGGCTTTTCTGTGCAATAGACTCACTATTTAGATAAAATAGGTCATGGAGATCATTTGACCAGTAACCAGTGAATTCTCTTATTAACATCCATCGCCTCACCACTGTGCTTTTCAAATGCTGCAGGGAAAGAGAAAAGATGTGCTTTTTGCTGGCTTCCCCTTGCCTTGTTTCGCTACCACTCACAGACCCATTACAGGCCAGATAAGTCTCTTAAGTGCTATTGGTGAAAATTTCCAGGAATCCAAAGATGCTTTTTACATTGCTGAAAGCACTGGGCATTACTCTTAAATATTAGGCAAAGCTACAAATGAAACTCAAGCCTATTAAATGTGGCATTATTCTTTCTGCATCTTCTTGCTAAGACACCAAGGAAGACAGTACCACCATGTCCCTCCCAGCACCGGGAAAGGATGGTCTGGTCCCTCTGTCATCAAAGGTCACCTAGAGCATGAAATGTCACATAGAGATGATTCACTGTCAAAAATACAAAGAGGTAAGCAACCTGTGATAAAGGAATTGCAGAAAAGGATTAATTTTTTCTGACCAGCTGGGAGGCAATCAAGGATGTTAAAAATAATAGTTTTGGGGGTTGTATCTTACGAAATGAGACATTTCACCACTAGGAAATCATTACAGATTTCTTAATAACACACCAAATCTGTGACTGAGTGTACCTTTCTAAGGCACATTACAATGGATTGTCTGGTTGCCTACCACTTCCACTGGCCATGACCCCTTGAGGCCTCAACATCTGGTAGATGCAGGAAGAACGAAAGGAAAATTTAAATAATTTCTTTAAGGGTCAAGGTGGAGAAGATCCTGGAGATCTCCAAAGCAGCACCTCTTCTGAGGATACAAAGGGCCATCATAGAGGGCTCCGGCAGGGGCAGAGGGAAACACAGGTGGGGCACATTATCAAAGGTGACCAGCTCCTTTGGAGAAGATCAGAGGCTGCTCAGAAAATCATATTTATGAATAATATTTATCACTTACTCTACCATTGTCTTAGTCCACTTGGGCTGCTAAATTACGAAAATACCATCTATTGGGTGGCTAAAAAAAAAAAAAAGAACATTTATTTCACACAGTCTGGAGGCTGAAAAATCCAAGATCAAGGTGCCAGCACATTGGGAATCTGGTGAGATTCTGCTTCCCAGTTCACAGACAGATGTCTGCTCACTGTGTCCTCACTCCGCAGAGAGAATGGGAGGCTCTTCGGTGGTTCTTTTATGAGGGCACTAATCTCATTGCTAAGGGCTCCACTAATCTCCCTAATCACGTCCTGAAGGCCCCACCTCCTAACACCATCACACTGGAAGTTAGGATTTCAACATACAAATTTGATGGGGCGGGGGTGGGGGGATGGGGGGGGCGGGAGGCACAAACATGCAGTCCAGAATGACCATCTTTTCCGGACTCCATTGATCACCACTTCCCTCGGGCTTTCTAGACCTCAGTGTTCTCTTTCAACCCCTTGGAGGCGGAGCAGTGAGTGGAATCCTTGGAGAGTCCCAGGGAATCCCAGACCTGTTGTTTGCTAACTGTGGGGATGTGGAAGCTTTCCTTTCCTTGAACTTCATTTCTTCACAAGGATAATAATAACTACATGGGGATTCTGTGAAGCTTAAGTGTCCAAGAAAGTCACTGTCGTGATTTGTGGCACTCAGGCACTCGATTAAAAAAAAAAAAAAACTGGATATACCTTATACTTCTCTAACACCCTCCTACTCGATAGGGGTGATAGCTGTCAGATCCGGTAACGCACTAGGGATGAGTGGGAAGAAGGGTGGCCCAGAAGTGTTCAAAAATAAGGATCACTGTGGTAGAGTACATATCCTCTCCTCTGAATACCCACATAGCAGCATAGCTATCACTCAGCAAGTATCTGTGCTTTCCTTCTTCAATTACAATAAGTGACTATTGTCAACTATGACTTTTTAGGGTCACAGAATGGTGACTCAGCAGAGGAAAAGACTCATAGTCACACCAAAGCCCACCTCTCCAGAGATAAGTCAGAAAAAATCAGATGGGTCTTGTCTAGCAGAGGCAAATAAAAGAAATCTCCAAAAGAAGCCTCTTTAATCCATATCACTTATCATCACATATTTAAATGATCTCAAGGGTCTGCTTAAAAGCACTGGGGAAGCACGCAAGGATACGACTGGATCCTGGGAGGATTAGGTCAGAAGCAGTAAGCAGCAGCTGTGGGAAATGCATGGGCCCCAGAGACCAGACGTAGCTTCCTACTCCAGCTCTCCTCTTACTGGTCATGTAGCTGTAGGCAAGTTCCCTAACTTTGCCTCCGTTCCTATCTCTGTGAAAAGAGGTCATTAATGTCTACTTTGCAAGGTTGCAGGGAGAATGAAACAAAATGAAGCCCAATAAGCCGTTGGCCATAAACATTTCTTTTTCCTCCTTCCTGAATTCCTCCTATAATGGTATATCAGGCTTAGGTCATATCATCAATGATTAGCTTATTCCATTCATTATAACATAGACTGACAATTCTCACTTGGGGACAATGTATGCCACTATACAGCAGGTACACTATACTCATCCAAGAGGGTGAAAACGATCTGCCAAAGTTCTCAACTGCCCTTTTAGAAGATAAGCTACTGGAGGGCGAGGAATATGTCTTACTCATCTTTATACCCTCCAGAGTCAATGTACAAGTGTTCTGTAGGTGTTGTGGAAACTAGTCAGTTTGTCTGAAAACATCCAGATGTTCCATTTTATTAGCGCTACACAGCATCCCCAAAACAGATCATGGGGAATCTCAGGAATTGTAAGACACACCCTGTTAGGAGTTGCCGGCTTGAGTTTTTCAACTCTTGAGTTTCTGAAGGGATCTATGGAGGCAAGAAATTTGAAAAACATGCTGTCACTTGTTCCTTCTGCACACTCCCCGCCCCCCATTGGTGGGCAGGGCACTGAGGAGAATCATGGGGTGTCATGGGGTAGCAGATCTGCCATTTCTTATCTGTGCACCTGCATCGTCTTCTCCCACCTAGATTATTATTTTTGTTCTCATCCAAATGTACTGAATTAAAACAAAATGGCTGGAGCTACTATTCCAGAGGTAACGGCTGTTTCTATTTCTGTTCATACTCAGCCAGGCAGAACCATTTTTAAGTGTAGGTTAAAAAGGCAGTGACTACAGGTCTTTGAAGTGTTCCCTTCAACCCAACTCACAAGGGAATATTTCCTTATTCTCACTAGCTTACCGAGACCTCTAAAATTCCCTGCACTAAAGGTGAAGGCAATGCCCATCCGCCATCCTCTCTGTCACCATCAACAGGCTCTTGGCTTATGAGTGTCCATAACCACGGAACAGAGATCTTCCTTCAGATCTCTGGAGGCACCCACCATTTTTGATCTACCAAACTTTGAACTTCTTTCTCTCTACCTGGAAAACTATGTCATTGCCATCCTAAGCTCTCTCATCAGCTCTTCCCCAGTTTGCTGAGTGAGTCCCACTTCTTATCCTACAGGTTCCCTTTGCTCCAGGAAGTCCTCACTGTTTCCTACACATTCTCATAGTCCCTGTTGGTTTCCCCATCATCATCAATTAATACTCAATGAAACAAGTGTTATTTATGACTGTTCAGGTCCCATTACACTGTAAATCTCATGTGGCCAGGGATAGGTCTGCATTACTAATCATTGTTTCCCCAGTGCCTGCCACAATGCCCTGTACTGTTTATAGCCCTCACCCCTACTCTTCTTCCATTTAGCAAGCATCTCCCTACCCAACCACATATATTAAACAAAAACTTATTTTTTTTGTATTAGTGACATAAATAAATGTATACCAACCTCCAATCAGCACAAATTAGGTTCTTTTGGTTATAAGCGATAGAAACTATGATTACAACAATCTATTGGCAAGACATCTGCTGGCTCAGATTATGGAAACCCAAGTCCAGAAGCCTGGCTCTAGAGGGGAAGTTCAGAGACTTCACATCGCTACTTACAATCTTATCAAAGTGCTGTGTCTGTTAACCATGGTGCCAAGTGTTCTTAGTCTTTCTCTCATTCTGCCCAAAATTTAAACTCCAGGGCCTTGGCCCCCTATCCCATCTTTTGCTTAGGGAAAGACAGGACATCTTGAGCAACAGTCTTACCAAACTATACGGAATGGGGGAGAAATCATTTTCCACAAGGACCTGAAGTGCTGTTACTAAAAATTGATAGTGGATGCCAGATAGCCCAAAGTATTCTTACTTTGATAAAATATGCACTGTCACCCCAGTCAATTAAGTGATAATCAGAAGCAAATAAATTTAACATTTTTTGTTAGCCTGAGTAAGCTTATGATGGATAATGTTCTGGAAACAAAAATCTATTCTAATGCACTTTAAATTGAGCCTTGAGAAGAAAAACTCGATAGGGTATAAGCAGAAAACAACTCTGTTCTTTCCCCTCACTGTCTGTTGCGGGTATTTCTGCCCCACACCCTCCTGGATGAAGCGCTGGCTGGCTCCCATATCTTTGTCAGGCGCCCTTAGATAAGAAAAAGCTCTCTAGTCACTTTCAGAACCAGGGAGAGCCTCCATTCAGTAAATGTCCTCTTCAGCGTAGCAGATGAAACTGCGAACTTCATTGGAAGTTCCTGCCTCTGGATTAGCTTTGCTACTGGCTGGGAGCCTGCGGGGGAAGGGGATGGCAGGATTGACTTCTTTCTGGTTTCTCCACCTTTTCTCTTGCTCTCTGTCTGAATCCTTCCAGATAAAACTTGAAGGTGGGACTGGGGGTCAAGCTACTGGAAAGAGAAGCTCCAGAAAGATCTTTACTTTCCTGCTACTGACATCATCTGCTCAAGTGTTCTATGAATATAGGTGATTCCCTTGCTGACTTTCTCTCATGCAGCCCCGACTGGAAACATCTACCTGCAGCTTTCTTGATTGAAAAGATGAAGCCTCTCTTCCAGCTGTCTTATGACATTTCTATTAGTGTTTGCATCCAAAGTGCACCCCCATCTCTTCCTGGCAGGACGCCGTCTTGGGTGAGCTCCCTCTGAGTGGCCTGTGTTTCGTGTAGTGTGCCTCTGCCTAACCATCAGTGGAAGCCCAGTCTTCTCCCGACAGTGCTACCAGGGAGAAGGGAAAATGTCATCACACTTCAACACCCTTGTTTAAAGGACTCTCCTGATATCTTCAGCTTCAGTCCTTTCCTGTACTTAAGGTCACAAGATAGACTTACAGAATACCTCATGTGTAAGTCCTTCATAGGTGATCTAGCACCCCACTTTGCAATGTGAGCGTACTTGCCATCTATTATTTTGCTCCAGGTCATTGATTTTTGACCCTTTTTGACACATTGATGTACAAACATCTATTACATTGCTTGAATGTTGATCCTGCTCCAGGCACTGCTAGGCATGTTCAAGCAAACATGAATTAAGTTCCCTGCCCTCTAGAAGTTCTTAAGATACACTTGAAGGTAGAAAGAAGCACATGTTTAAAAAAATTACAGTAATCAAATATTCTTAATAAGTATGATCTTAAAAAACAGTTGGTCCTTCCTGATCCTTAGTTTCCTTATCTTTAAAAATGAGGGGCTGGGGCACCTGGGTGGCTCAGTCAGTTGAGCAACTGCCTTCGGCTCAGGTCATGATCCTGGAGTCCCAGGATCAAGTCCTGTGTCCGGGCTCCCTGCTCAGTGGGGAGGCTGCTTCTCCCTCCGACCCTCCCCCCTCTCATGCTCTCTCTCTCTCACTCTCTCTCTCTCTCTCAAATAAATAAATAAAATCTCTAAAAAATAATAAAAATAAATAAAAATGAGGGACTGGTTCCTCAAAACATAGAATCACCATATGATCCACCAATGTCACTCCTAAGTATATACCCCAAATAACTGAAATTTAGGGCTCAAACAGATACTTGTACACCAGTGTTCACAAGAACCAAAAAGTAGAAACAACTCAAGTGTCCATCAGCAGATAAAATGGATAAATGAAATGTGGTATAGACATAGAAGGAAATATTATTCATCCATAAAAACATGTGAAATTCTCATATATAGTAAAACTCTGCCACAACATGGTTGAACCTTGAAAATGTTACACTAAGTGAAATAAAGCAGTTACTGAAGGCACAGATTACATGATGCCGCATATATGAGGTATCTCAGATAGTCAAGTTCATAAACACAGAAAGCAGGAAGGTGGTTACCAGCGGTTGAATGGAGGGGGACTGAGGATAGCTTAAGGGGCACAAAGTTTCTGTTTGGGAAGACGAAAAACACCTGGAAAGAGATAGTGGTGATGGTTTGCAAAATACATTGTAAATGTATTTAATGCCACAGAATCGTACACTTAAAAATGGTTGAAATGGTAAATTTTATCTCATAGATATTATATCACAATAAAAAAAAAAGAAAAGAGGGTCTGGGCATGAGAAGCCCTCCTGGTTCTGTTGGATTCTAACTAAGTTCTCTTAAGTATGGAAATTGCTACTACGATGAAATCATTTTCAGTTGATTAACAATAGAGCTTAATTTCCAGCTTCTACCAGGAGAATCAGGAAACTGGATCCACCCTTCAAGTTCACCTCAACCATAAGAGGGAGGGTGGGAAACGGAGTCAGATGACTGAGCCAACGGCATTCCGAGCCTCAAAGAGCACAGCTGTCCGGGGGCTCTTCAATTTATTCTTGTATTAACTGTGAAAACCATGGCCAAGGTCTGAAGTGCAACTTCTCAGCCAGAAAGTTCCATTATAGAGTGTGAAGTAAAGCGAGGCAGTGTTTTCTGGGGTCGGGGGATGGTGGTGAGGGAACCGGGGTTTCAATGGTTTGGGGAAATAAGCAGAAATTAGAGAGTGAGACTTACAGAAAAACCGAGAATGCCACTGAGTTGCCTCCTCGGATCCGGGCGGTGAAGAGGCTGTTGTGTCTTGAAGGAAATTCCGAGAGGCATGAGATCCCAGGAACTCGGCTCTCCATAGAACCCGAGGTTTCACCACCTGGATGACGTAGGCCATGGGCCGCTTGAAGGGCTTAATCGACACTGAATACTTCACAAGTCTCTTTTCCAAGGAGAAGCGTGTGAAGGCCGTGGTTTTGTGAAATGTCACACCTCTGCTTCTCAGCATGAAGCGAGTTTTGATGAGGCAGTTCCCAGGCTCAGGGTACGGGGGGAGGGAAAGTGGGAAATGTGGAGTTTCTGCCAGCATTGCACACAGAAGAAGGGCCTGCCCAAAGGAAAAAGCTTCTGCAGTGTTTCTAGTCACCATGGCCCATCAGAAATCCCTGCCTCTCGCTGAGTTCTTCCGCCCCAGATCACCTGCGCGGAATTGTTTCTGCCCCTGCTCACCACAGAAGGGCTAAATTCTGAGAAGAGGCTTTCTTCTAAATGAGTGATGTTAGTTGGCCTCATCTGAAGGGAAGGGGAATGGCCGCATGGCAGGGCGGCCTTATCTGTGGAGAGCAGCCTCCTGACAGCAGGCAGGATTTGTAGTCTGTCCAGCCCAGCGGCAGCTGGCTTTGCTGGAACGCCTGCCACCCCACACCACGTTAAAAACATTGCTCATCTTGGAAGGCTCACACGAATGACCCCGTTTTGTATTTCCACTTCCTCATTCACAGATCATGCTCTATTCTATTCACTTTGGCCACAGGTTCTCCCCTTTGGAGGCTGCACAAATCCATTTGGACTGGAAATGGCTTCCATTTTCCTTAACCCTGTTTTCTCTCTCCCTCAGGAACCTGCCCTTTGGGCTGACTGAGGTGACAGTGCCCGCATCGGCCTCTCCCTGATTAAAAAGAGGCCCCTGGTTCTCAAGTGCCTAAAAGGAAAGCAATGTGTCCATTTTCACCACCTGATTAGTCTTTAACAAGATTTTGGAACACAGGTTTGGAACGAGAGACAGTTGGTTTCAATTCCCGTTCCATCATTTACTACTGATCTTGATCCAGCTACTTAACCCAAGATTCAGTGTCCTTTTCTATAAAGTAGGATAATAAGACACATCCCACAAGGATTGCTGAAAGAATTTAATAAGATGATGTGTGTCAAATGCCCACAACAGCTTAATCCATAAATGGTAGGTCAATCTCCTTATCAGTCAAAGCCATCAATACATTGCCTGCCTTGGCAATTACTGGGGAGATTTTATATTTGTCGTTTGGTGCTGTGTTTTCCTTCATTTCTAATCGTTTAAGTAAATGCCCTGTATTTGCCCAAAAATATGTGTCTGTGTAAGGTATAAAGAATAACAATACAATAAGCCATGAACCAGTTTAAGAGAAAGATGGCGACCATTACCCAGAGGTTCTTAGGCTCCACCTCCACCTCATTGTCCCCACCCCCCGATTATTTTGAACTTGGGACTCATTCTGCTTTTTTGGTTTATAGTGTTAACTTCATATTTGTACCTCTATGCAATATACCCAGACTAGCCTTTTAAAACTTTATATAAATGTAACCATACTTTGGATATGCTTCCGAGACTTTCTTCATTCAATATTAGGTGTCACTCACATTGCCATGTATAACTACAATTCATTCCCTCTTATTCCTTTATGGCAGTCGATTATACAAATATACCACAATTTAGTTAACCATTCTACTGTCAGTGGAAACACTGGCTGTTTCCAGTTTTTTTTTCCCATTATGGGGCTGCTGTGAACAGTATTACGGGAGTTCCTGTTATCCACATGCAAGGGTTTCTCTAGAGGAAATCCCTAGGAGCAGAATGGCTGTGTTATTGGATATGCACATTTTTTAATTGACTAAATAATGCCAGTTACTTTCTGGTGCAGAACTTACCTGCCCACGAGCACCATGTAAGTGTTCAAGTTATTCTATATACTCATCAAATTTTGATCTTTACCTTGTTAGAGAAATTTTTCCTCATAACAAGGTCATAAAAATATTCTCTTACTTTGTCTCCTTAAAAGTTTTATGGTTCTGTCTTTCACATATAAATGTTTAATTTATCCGGAATGGGTTGTTATGTACTATGAGATAGTTTCATTGTTTTTTGGGTGAATCACCAACTGATTTTATTTTAAACATTTTATTTATTTATTTGAGAGAGAGAGTGAACAAGAGAGAGAAAGAGAGAGAGAAGAACAGGGGGAGGGGCCAAGGGGGTGGAAGAAGTAGACTCCCCGCTGAGCGGGAGCCCGACATGGGGCTCGATCCTGGGACCCCAGGATCAAGACCTGAGCCAAAGGCAGACACTTAACCAACTGAGCCATCCAAGTGTCCCACCAACTGATTTTTAAATTACCAATTTAAAATAATCATTGTAGGGACACCTAGGTAGCTCAGTCGGTTAAGCGACCAACTCTTGATTTCAGCTCAGGTCATGACAGCAGAGTCGTGAGATCGAGCCCCAGATAGGGCTCTGTGCTAAGCATGGAGCCTGCTTGGGATTCTCTCTCTCCCGCTCTGCTTCTCCCCCCATTCCCCTGCTCAAGCACGCACTCTCTCTCTCTCTCTAAAAATACTAAAAAATGAAATAAAATGATCATTTTAAGTAATCAATCCTTTACCCACTGACCAGCACCATTTTAAATAATTCTTATACCCACCCACCACAGTGTCTAAAGTTTCTGTATATGTATCTGGGTCTGTCTCTGAGTATTTGATTCCGTCCCATTGGTCAATCCGTCTTTCCAAAGTATTTCAAATAATAATTCTTGCTATGTTCCTGGTAAAGCAAGGCACCCGGCTTGTTCCTCAGGAGTGTCTGTGCTGTTTTTGATCCTTTCCTCTTTGATATAAATTTTCACATCAGCTCATCAAATTCAAACAAAATAAAACAACCCAAAACCTGGGGTGTTTTGTAGAGAATTGCATTGTCCCTAGATAAATTTGGGAGGACTTGACTTCTTTGCTAAATCATTTTTTTCTCCCACCCATTTACACAGTACATTCTTCACTTACTGGCATCTTCATAAACGTGTTTCAGTGAAATTTAATAATATTGAACATTAAGATCTTGCTCCTTTTTTCAACTGTTTTCTTCTTGGTTGCTTTATCTATTTTCAATTCTATCATAATTGGTATCTTTTATTAAATTACATTTTCTAAATGTTTATGGCTGGAATATACAAACGGATTAATGTTCATGTATTAATTTTGCATTAGGCAATCTTTCTAAAGTCTGGTTGACTATAATAATTATTAGAGATCCTTTTGGAGGTTTTCTATGTAATAATTGTATCATCTGCATGAAAAGAAAAATGTGCCTTTTCTTTTCCAAATCTCACTGGTCTGACCAGGACTTTACCTTTGTCTTCCTTCTGCTCTTAAAGGAATTACAGCCAAACCTCATTATTCCTGGATTCCGCAGCTGCAAATGCACCTGCTTGCTAAGACTTCTCTGTAACAAAGGAATCAATAGAGGGCTTTTGCGGCCATGGGCGGCCATTTGCAGGTGTAGAGTGGCGAAAAATTTGAGTCACTCTCCCTGCAGGCTCCCAGCTGAGGGCCAGCAAGGCCCTGCTTCTGGCTTCAGCTCTCATGCTGGAAACATGTGTCCTTTTTGCGGTCTGTTTAGTGTCACGTTTTTCACATTGTGGCGCTTCTTGTCGGTGATTCCACTGTCTAGTGCCCTACATGCAAGAAGGCTGGCTCGTGACTTAGGAAGAAAATACATGTGTTCACGTAAGCGTCTCTCGGGTCTATTTGCTATTTCTAGTTCTGCATAAATTATATTTTCCCAAGCACGTGTCTGTTTTGTTCAAGTTTTTGAATACAGTTGAATAAGATTGTTCACCGTATTTTCTTATATTTTAAATCTTTGAAACACCTATGGGTATGTCCCTTTCATGTTTCTCCTGTTCTACTTGTGCCTTTTCTCTTTTTTGTCCTCCATCGACATGATGACAGACGTTCGGAGGGGGCTAGTGACACCCCCAGGTGCTAGGGGTGCCTGGCAATGGAGGTCCCCGAGAAAGAGCTCCTACCTCCTCCATGGAGATCGGTGTGCTCAACCTCAACGTCCCAGAGGACCCAGGGGACCCTTGTCGTCGGCCCCAGTCCACCTTCTCACGAGGGCACCCAGGCTAACCCCTGTTGATCTCAGACTCCTCCCCCACGCGGACTGTGGGTCCCTAAGCCCTCAGTTTCCTGCTTACCTAATGCTTTTCTCACCCTTGCAATTACAAGGCTGAAGAAGAGCAGGTGTAACCGTGTCCCCATACTGGGGCAGTTGCCCTCACTCAGCTTCCATATACCATAAATGTTCTGAAGATGGGGGGATGCGGCTGTGACTTAAGGAGCATGAGCAGCCTCTAGTACCTGTAAGAGGCTCCAAAGCAAATTTTCCCCGGGAGTCTCCAGAAGGAGCATGGCCCTGCAATGTCTTGATTTTAGCCCATGTTGGACTTCTGACTCCAGAACTGAGTGTGTGGTTTGAAGCCACTAAGTTCATGCACTGAGTCATAGCAGCCAGAATACTTTCTTTCTTTTTATTTTTCTTTCTTTCTTTCTTTTTTTTTTTTTTTTTTGGTTTGTTTTTGGTCTTAAAATGCTTTGTTTCACCTTGTTCTTTTTTTCTGTTGACTACTTTCTCAGGGTATGGTTTCAGTACAGTAAATCACATGTACTTAGAATATACCATTTGGTGAGCCCAACAGATGTAAAAACCTGTGAAACCAGAGCCACAATCAAGATACAGAACATTTCCATCACCCCAAGGCTTCTTCATGCCCTTGGCGCTCCATCCTTCCTGTCCCCACCCCCGGCTCCGGACAACCATTTTGTTCACTGCAATTTATAGATTAGTTTCCTTTTTTCTAGAATCTTATAAAAGTGAAATAATTCAGTAAATAGTTACTTGGATCTGCCTTCTTTTGCTCAGCATAATTATTTTGAGATTGATTCACATTATTGCATATATGGACAGTTCCATTTTATTATTGGGTGGTGTTCAATTGTATAAATATGCCGCAATTTGTCATCCCTTCCTTTGCGATGGACATTGGGTTGTACCTAGTGTTTGGACTGTTATAAATGTGCTATGGACATTCATGTACTAGTCTTTGTGCAAACACCTGTTTCATTTCTCCAGGGTAAATACTTAAGAGAGGAATGACATATGGTAGGTGTATGCTTAACAATTTGAGAACTGCCAAACTGTTTTCCAACCTGTGTGTACCATTTTAGATCCCACCAACATTTCCCATTGCCCCCTATTTTTGTTAACGTTGATATTGCATTTTTTAAAATTTTAGCCATTCTAGTAGATGTGTAGCAGTATCTCATTTGGTTTTGATGTGCACTTCATCGATGACTCACATAGGCAGTCTCTGAGACGGCCTTTAACAGTCCTTACCTCCTGGCATTCACACACTTGTGTAATTGTGCAATGGACCAAACCCAGTGATTTGCTTCTAACCGCAAGAATACTACAACACTGCTAGGTTATCACTTGAGCAATGAGGTTACCAAAAAACTGACTTCCCTCTTGCGCGGCTTCTCCCTTCTTCTCTCTCGGGGAAAGTTCTCAGGCATTATCTTTTCATCCATTTCCTCTGTCCCTTTTTTTCCACTTCCCTTCTGGAACTCAAACAAGATTTAATTAGAACTTCCTCCTCTAGCTTCCATGCCATCTTAACTTCTTTAGATATTTTCAATCTATTTCTTGTGCTGCATTCTAGATCATTCCTTGAATCTGTCTCCCAGTTCATGGTTCCGTCTTCTGTTACCAGTACTCTGCTGTGAGACTTAGAGTGTTTTTCTTCGGGAGGACTTTCATTTTTAAGGTTCTACTGGCTCCTGGCTCCTTTTTTTTTTTTTTTTTAAGATTTTTTTCTGTTTATTTGACACAGACAGAGATCACAAGCAGGCAGAGAGGCAGGCAGAGAGAGAGGGGAAGCAGGCTCCCCACCGACAAGAGACTCCGATGCGGGGCTCTATCCCAGGACCGAGATCATGATCTGAGCCAAAGGCAGAGGTTAACCCACTGAGCCACCCAGGTGCCCCTATTATATTTCTTACTTTTTGTTCATGCCTTTAATCCATTCTTTTATTTCTTTGAATATTCAACAAGCTTGTTTTCTGTGTCTGAAGGAATTTTATATCTGCTTCTGCATCTGTTTGCCTTTGTTTCCTTATTATTTTGTAATTTTTCACTGCGTCCTGATATTCCTTAGAACATTATCTTTGGGAATTCTTGGTGCTTGCTTTGAAAATGATTCCCTCCAGAGAGGATTCCTATGTCTTTCATCAGATACCTGCAGCACCGATCGATCCTAAACTATTTTAACCTGTTTTTGCCTTAAGGTTTAGGAATCACCAGGTATCATAAGTTTTGGCAACAAATTTGCATGAAGGAAGGCTTATCATCTTGAATTATCAAGAAAGATTTGTTTTCTGCTGCTCCAAGATGCAAGAGAGGCAGTTTCCTTGCAGCCCTTCCCCTTCCTTAACCTAGGTGCAGATTTAGTTCCAATTTATTTCCAATTCATCGTTACCCTCAGGAAACAGTGTTTTGGGTCTCAGCTTTATGCAAGAGACCTATAATTAGACATTCCATGGGCAGTCTTGGCTTTTATCAAATATCACTGTCCCCGCAAGGCTCTGAAAGCCAAGCTCAAGTTCACTGGATTTCAATACGGACACTCAAGGCAAAGGTTGATTTAGCGCTCTACCTACTTCTATAGGTTAAAGCTTCTCCATAGCTTGTGGTATGAGAGTATCTCTACCTTCTTGCTAGTCCACTGATGCATCTGGAAATAATTTTTAAATAGTTTCAGAGGCAGAGTTATCAAGCCCAGCATGCTGTCAGAAAAGGAAAGTTCCTTTTAATTTTTGCAGGTTTCTAATGAAGTGTGAATTAATTTAACAATGTTCAACCATGCATCTAGGAAAATAATTCCAAGCACTTTGCCTTAGTCATTTCAGGCTGCTGTAACAGAATACCATAGACTCGGTGGCTTAAACAACATAATTTATTTCTCAGTTCAGGAGGCTTAGAAGTCCAGGATCCAGGTGCGGGCAGGTGCAGTGACTGGTGAGAACGCCCTTCCTGGTTTGCAGTCAGCCATCTTCTTGCTGTGTCCTCACGTGGCAGAAAGCAGAGAACAATCATTTCTCTCAAGTCTCTTCTCATAAAAACAATTAATCACACCCATGATTAACTCTACCCTCAAGAGTTAATCACCTCCCCAGGGCCCCAACTCCTAACACCATGACACTGGAGATGAGGGCTTCACTACGAATTTAGGGAGAACACAACATTCTGTCCATAGCAGGTTTATTGTTTTCCAAGACTTCAGAGTCTGATCTCAAATAGCTACCTGTGTAAGTCTGGACGTGAAAGGTCAAAAGGAGGTCACTTGGGTTTTCTTGTCATCTTAAGTAAATTTTTCAGCAAGATACCAGTACTACTCCTCAACTTCGTCTTGAGTCCCTCCCCACACAGAAGGGCTATTAAAATATTTTCAGACATCCCCAACATGGATAGAATTACTTTGAATCACTCTATTTTGCTGAAAGTGAATTTATGTAGGAAGATAGAGAAGATATTATTCTAAACATCTTTAGACAGTTTTTTAAGAAACCTAGCTATCCAAATCATCCTTATTGGCCCTATTAGGCTGTGGAATCACAGAGGTTTAGCGCCCAAGGTCATTACTCAAATATCTTATTCAATAGTTAAGGAAGTTGAGTCCCAAGACCTCAGCTGGGGCTAAGCCTGTATCTTGTACATTGCTGAGCTCATAGGAAGCAGCTGATTTTGATTCAAGGGGCCTGAACCCCAGTCCTCATCTCTCTCTTCCAAGCCCCACTGCTAATAGCACTATTCACAAAAATCAAGACTTGTTCTTTCAAACAATCTTGGGGGTTTTGTAGTGCAAACATCCAACCCATCCCCCGCAACCAGAAACATCTTTCCATAGCCTAATAAGACATGCAGAAGTATTGTTAATTTAAGACTTAACGTGGATTTCAGCTTCTAATAAGTCCCATCTTTGACTGGACCACTCATAATTTTTATGTGCTATTTGTGCACTTTATAGCCCATTGGAAGCCTGTTGTACAATGTCCACAGTACATTTATGCCCAGTTTGTTGCATTACTATTTTAATTAATTGAGGAGGTTAATAGTTTTATATATTTGATTTTATAGCACATGTTTTGCATATCCATTGCATATTTGATATTGCATTGAGGATCAGAAATGTAACCCCTAATTGTAACATGGTTCCCAGGCAAGACTATAGCTCACTTTATGACAGTCACTTTATGACAATTTCTAGAAATGAATTATGGTCTACATATCATCTGTAGTATCAAATGTATGAATAATGGAATTAGAACATGTGATCTGTGTGCTTTCATTTGAGGGGAACTGTCAATAGAAGCAAAATCTTGAGAATTTTCCATGGAAAACTAACATGACTCCAACATTATGATTTTTATGATAACCTATAGAGGAGAGAGGATGAAAAATAAAGCATTTAAAGAAAGATTTATACATAATTAACTAATGTGACATAAAATGTTCCCATCCCACTAATAAAAAAATGTTGAATTTATTGTTTTATAGCACACTGTCTGTCTCCTAGAGAATAACAATATTGGTGATTTTTTTTCATGGGGTGACTAGAACATTTTGCTTACTTACATGATTTACAAGGCTACTTTAGGAAAGGAACAATAACAACTCAGATGTGGATTTGTTCTAAAGAAGAGAAGTTACATTAGAGGTTCAGGATGGTGGAAGATGTAAAACATGTTATCACAGAAAAGGAGGCAATATGAAAATAAGAAGAATCATAATTTGTTTAAAGGAATTTGGGGTGCTTGTGTGGCTCAGTTGGTTAAGTGTCTGCCTTCAGCTCAGGTGATAAGCTTAGTCTGGTAACATTGGCAGCGGGTCATCATTGCAACATGAATGATTAAAACCCATTCTGACCATCTGATTATTCCTTAATCTGATTATCGCCACTCATCACATTTCTTAAAAAGTCCTATGAGACTTTATCATTTAAACCTAGTTGATAGCTAACTTGACACTATCAATAAGGTGGCCAAGTAGGTTTGCCTGCTTCTTGGAGATGATGAGCTGTCCAGGGACAAAGGTATTCGAAAAGGAGCCTGGAGGTCTCTGGGGCCACTTTCAAGACTCTGCCTCCCATTCTCTGAAGGAACGTGTACATGACAATGAGATGCTGGGAGATGCTCAGATGACTGGAGAGTATAGGACACAAAGAGCAATCGGAGTTGTGACTGCCACTTCAAGCTGAAGCAAATTTAACCTGAAATTGCAGGAGTCACCGGCGAAACATTCACCCATGTGGTATAAAAAGAAAAGCGATGCTCTAAAAGTCAGGCATTCCGAATGCAAGTCACAGCTCTGCCACTAAATAATTGTATGTTCTTGGGGTGCCTCGGGGGCTCAGTCGGGTGGGCAGCCGACTCTTGGTTTTGGCTTGGGTGATGATCTCAGAGCTGTAGGATCAGGCCCCAGGTTGGGCTCCACGCTCAGCGGGGAGTCTGCTTGGGATTCTCTTCCTCTCCCTCTGCTCTGCGCAACTCTCTCTTTCTCATTCTCTCTCCCTCCCTCCCTCAAATAAATAAATAAATAAATATTTTTTTAAAAATACTTGGAAGCGCTTAAGGAAGTTTCTTCACCTTTCTGGGCTGATGTAGGACTCACTAATCCTTTCCAGCCTCAACCTTTTTTCTATTACTTTCCTGTTGAGACTAAACCAACTTATTTCCATGTCTCGAGGAGGTGGTTGTCCAGCCAAAGGCTCACCACCTCTCTCAGCTGTTTCAGTCAGAGCAGGGAAGGTATTAAGAGACATAGGACCTGCCTTTGAGGACTTTATAATCTAACCCATAAGTCAGATGGTTCTCACCCACAGGGAAGGAACAGTTAACCTGCACAATGTTAGGTATAATCACTGCCCAGAGAGGAGAATGTGGTGGGATGGTTGGTGATGACTTTGCCAAAGCACAGAAGGAATGGGGCTTGGATGACACCTGGGATAGACTCTCTTGGATGGACAGAGTTTGCTCAGGCTAAGGGCACAAGGAAGGTTATTTGAAAGTGGGTGAACAGGATGAACAGAGTCAGGGAGTTAAGAACAAGCATGGCATGTGGGGGAAACAGGGATTTGCTTGAATGAGAGAAAGGTGAGCATGGGATGTAAGACTGACTGGAAAGGGAATAACCCAATTATGAGGACATTGAAAAGTAACTCCAAGAGTACATATGTGCCATGGGAACCAGGAGGGGATTGGGAATTCTTGAGTAGGTGGGTGTTTTGGTCCCTTTGGGCTGCTGTAAAAGAACCCCACAGACTGGGGGACTTAAACAACAGAAATTTATTTCTCACAGTTCTGGAGGCTAGAAGCCCAAGATCAAGGCATCAGCAGATTCAGTGTCTGGTGAGACCTGCTTCCTGGTTCACAGATGCCTGTCTTCTCGCTGTGTGCTCACAGATGGACAAGGATGAGGGAGCTCTCCGGTGTCTCTTGTATAAGGGCACTAATCTCATTCATGAGGGGTCCACCCTCATGACCTAGTCACCTCCCAAAGACTATACCTCCAAATAGCATCATCCTTGGGAATTAGGTTTCAACTTACGAATTTGGGGGTAACACCAGCATTCAGTCTATAGCAGAATGGTGAAGTTCTGCTCAGGGAAGTTTAGACAGATGTGCCTTTGTAAACTGAGTTACTTATAGATGGAGATGGGGAAAATAAGATAAAATAGGATCAGAAGCAGAAGAGAGGAGGAGTGGGGAGAGGAGAAGAGGGGAGAAGAGGCCTCTCTGCAAATACCTAGATGGTTCAGAAAGTGAGGCTAGAGGGCAGGAGAGTTGTCTGGCTGATATCTGGATATTGGAGGCATCTTATGAAAAATAGTGACTTTCTGGGGCATCTGGGCGGCTCAGCTGGTTAAGCAACTGCCTTCGGCTCAGGTCATGATCCTGGAATCCCGGGATTGAGTCCCATATGTGGCTCCCAGCTCCATGGGGAGTCTGCTTCTCCCTCTGACCTTCTCCCCTCTCATGGTCTCTTTCACTGTCTCTCTCTCAAATAAATAAATAAAATCTTAAAAAAAAAAAAGATGACTTTCTGTATATCCCCAAATTAATTGAAAGGGTCTAGAAGACATATTTGTACACCCATGTTCACAACAGCATTATTCACAATAGCCAAAAGTTGGAAGCAATTGTCCAAGGAGGGGCGAATGAATAAAGAAGTATCCATAGAGGGGTGACTGGATAAAGAAAATGTGGTCTACACATACAATAGAACAATATTCAGCCTTAAAAAAAAAAAAGCCTCAAAAAAACATATTCAGCTTCAAAAAAAAAAAAAAATCAGCCACGCTACAGCATGGATGGACCTAGAGAACAGTATTTTAAGTGAAACAAGCCAGTCCCAGAAGGATAAATAGTGTACGATGACATTTATTTAGGGTACATGCAGAAGTCTAATTCATAGAGATAGAAAGTACAGTGGTGGTTTCCTGGGACTGGAGAAACAGGGTAACAGGGTGGGGGAATTATTGTTTAATGGGTATAGTTTCAATCTTGCAAGATGAGGAAGGTTCTGGAAATGGATGGTGGGAATCCTTGCACAACAATGTGTACTTACTGCCACTGAGCTATATACTTAAAAATGGTTCAGATGGTAACTTTTATGTTAAGTGTGTTTTACCACAATTTTTTAAAAAAAGAAAGAAGAAATCTTCTTTAGTCCAATGCTCTGAATCCCATCATCCCCAACCGCCTCAGGGGCTTTATTCCATTTATCATCCTGTCTCTTTCTCTCTCTCCTGGACCTTCAAGTCTTTCCTTTCTCTCTCTCTGTCAACTCTTTCTAGCCAATAATCTTCAAATAATTTTCTATATTTTGTAGAGTCTATTTTTTCACTCTTCAGCCACTACCTTCGGACAATCAATTGACAACCTCCTTCTCCTAAAATTCAATTCATGTTTTTTAGTTCTTACCTGCCTGGACCACCAAGCCGGAGTTTATTCTGTTGACCTCCTCCTCCTTCAAATTGTTTCTGTCCCTCTTCTGTCCCACCAAACTCCTGATGTATCTACTATCTGTGGAGTCACTCCCTGACTTCCATTCAGGCTTCTTCATGGTCGCTCTTCCTGTATGCATAGTGTTGGGAACCCCCAGTTCCACCTTGGATTCTCTTTTATCTTTTTTATCCTCACACTTTTTGAGTGATCATATTCATTCTTTGGCCTCAGGTACCATCAAAAGTTGATGATGCCTAAGTCAACATCTATAGTAGAGATAGCATTCCAGTACTTTCCACCCATAGTCACTGGCCTTCTGGGCATCACCACCTGGATGTCCCACATCCATTTCAAGCTCAACATGTCCCAACTTGAGCTCATTTTCACCCCTCCCCATGATACACATACCAACTTCTCCTTTAATATGCCATTTGCTGAAATGGCAGACTTGCCATTAACTACCCAAACCAGAAAGTTCACATCATCCTCTTTCTCTCTCTCTCTCTCTCTCTCTCATGCCCATTTCCCATCATTTATAATCCTGCCGATGGTATTGACTCTGGGAAACTGGAAAATCCCCAGGTAGGCCAGTGCCCTGACAAGAGTCTTACAGCGTTCTGCCCATCTGAGGGGCCATCAGAAAGCTTAATAGTGCCAAAAAGAAATATTTTAATAGTAGTTTGATCTGTGTGTTAGGAAAAGGGATTTGAATATTCAAATGAGTTGACTTTCATTAGTAGTAAATGTTTTGGGAAGATTCAGTAACCCAGGTATTGAGTGTACTCTTTAAAGTCTGCTTTTGAGGCATTTGAACTGAGTTTGTTGTTAAAGTATTTAATATCAGCAAATGTGATAAGTTACTTCCAGAAGAACCAGGAACCGACATCTGTTGTTAGATGATAAGGCATCAGTTTTAATGCCCTGTTAAGTAGCGAGAAGGCAGTCAGCTGGAATTTGCCTGGGAGGGTTGGATGAGGGAATCCCTGTCTCCTCCTCCAAAGCCTGTTGGGGGTTAATCTAGATTTCCGGAGCCCCTTCGAGGCTCAAATATTGGCTCACTCACTTCAAGTGGGAAGCTACCTCATCCTACCTGCCAGGACCCTCCTTCCCTCACCACTGGAAGGGAAGAAGGCATCTGGAGGGTGATGGCAATTAGCACTCATGAAAGAGAATCAACACTGTTGGCCACTGTATTGTCTTTGCCATGCTTGAAACCTCTTGAAGGGCACTGTAGATTGATTGTGTTTCCCCCCAAACTATGTTCAAGTCCCAATCCCTGATACCTGTGAATGTGACCTTATCTAGAGATGGTCTTTGCAGAGGCCATTGGATTAGGAAGAGGCCATTGGATTAGGTCCTACTCCAATAACTGCTTTCCTAAAAGAAGAAAGTAATTTGGACACGCAGACACAGGAAAGAACACCATGTAAAGACAGAGGCAGTAGCTGGACAAATGTGTCTGTAAGTCATGGAATACCAATGATAGCTGTCAGCGGGGCATCTGGGTGGCTCAGTGGGTTAAGCCTCTGCCTTTGGCTCAGGTCATGATCTTGGGGTCCTGGGATGGAGCCCCGCATCAGGCTCTCTGCTCAGCAGGGAGTCTGCTTCCCCCCTCTCTCTGCCTGCCTCTCTGCCTACTTGTGATCTCTGTCTGTCAAAAAAATAAATAAAATCTTTAAAAGAAAAAAAAAAAGATAGCTGTCAGCTACAGGAAGGCAGAAGGACCACATGGCCCAGATTCTTCCCTAAAACCTTGGAGAGAGAGTCTTGGTTTTGGACTTGGAGCCTCCAGAACTCTGAGAGAATAGATTTCTGTTCTTCGAAGCCCTCAGTGTGTGGGTTTGCCACAGCAGGCCTGGGAAAAGAAAACAATGGGGAATCTTGGATGGGACAGACACAAGAGTCAAAAAAGTCCACCCCAGGTTTAAATGGCAGCCAATCAGTACACTGTATCTTAGCTCTCAGATCTGCCCTCCTCTCTGAGCTAGGCCCCCAGGCCCTCTTGCCTGGATTCCACCATGGTCCCTAACTGGTCTCTCGGCGCCAGTCTTACACCAAGGGATAGAGGAAACCTAACACCAGTCACGGTCACACCGATCAACAACTGAGTTCTCAATCCCGTGGAAGGAGCTGGCATGCTGTGTAAACGTGCAGGCAGAGTCCTAACAAGGATCCTCATGCTCATTTACTAAATCTTGACAAGAGTTCGTGTGAGTGTATCGCCTGGGGAAGGGGCCGGCGGAGCAAGGCAGCCCCGTGAAACCGGGGTGAGGAATCATCATGACTTCTCAGTGGGGACCCTGAAATCTGAGATTGGCCTCAAGCGCCCATGTGAGTCAGAACTGGACCGCAAACCGCCCTTTCTACACTCTGTCTCCCTCCACCAACTGCTGCTGGGCCCTGGGCCCTCCTCCAGTCCGGGCTGGGAGTGGAGCCCAGAGGGTCCCCGGGCGCCACCAGCGGCTGACGAGCAGGAAGTCCCAGGGGGGTGACCCAAGGCGATCGCTGGCGGGACAGCCAGCGCGTTATCAGTAACTTTCCCAGCAGTGCAGCGAGAGCTCGTGTTTATAAAGTGCTCTGAAAGCCTCTGATAAAAGACGTTAAATGGCATTAATGGAACACATTCCGCAGATCCCACGTCTGGCTCCGGCTTGATTGATACGCATCCCTCTTGCGCAGTCGGCGGACTCTTTACTTCAGATGAATTGAGCTCATTAATTAGGATCCTGTGTGCCGTTTATTGTGAAGGATGCTCACTTATTACCGTAATTAGGACCCTGAGCCAACCCCGGACTATCTCACTGTAAACATATGGGGGAGGGGGACTGTCTCCTTGAACCCCCAGTGCGGGGAGTTGCTAAATTCAAGCCCATTATCTTGCTCAGACAGGCACCTGAGGTTCCAATAAAACAGTGTTGCTGATTTCAACAGGACTCGCTCTTAGATGAGTCTCTGGTAAGCACGTGATTAATGCATTGCTCAGTAGTGCTTCCCTGTTTCCAGACATGAGCTCAACTCTGGTCCTGTAACAACTCTATTCGTCATTTGCACTCAGCAACTAATAGACATTTTGAAGCAAAATTAAGCTTCCTTATCCATTTGCTACCAAGGGGCTACTTCTATTATCCAGGAAAGTGGCAGTACCCTTAAGGCGAATGTTCGGGAAACTGGTTGCCCATTAGAGTCCTCTGGGGAGATTTAATCGAATCTGGATACCCAGACCCCAGCCTTAGAAATTCTGATTCTGATTCACATGGTCTGGGGGACTAGGCATTAGTGTGTATATGTTGGGCGGGGGGGAGTATCTTTCTTTTTCTTTTCTTTCTTTTAATTAATAGACCTTATCTTTTTGGAGCAGTTTCAGGCTTACAGAAAAATTGATGCTGGTCTGGAGAGTCCCCATATACTCCTTATACATATACCATATAGGAAACAGATCTATATATGTTTAATGACCTGCGTGACTCAAAAGTGCAGGCAGAGCTAAGAATTCAGTTTTAGGGCAATCATTAGCTATACAACTAGAATTCAACAGTTTCTGGTAAAAATAATTTGATTGAATCACAGCCCAACCTGTTCCAGGTTTTCCCAACACGTGTCCCTAATGCAGCAGCCCAAGCTTGAGAGTGGATTGACATTCATTCACATGAAGATGACTCTGTTCACCACTGTGGTTTATGCCTTATGCATAATGAATGGCCTTACCAATTATTAGAGGTCTTGGAGAGATCTCTTCCTTGTGAGATTAAAAAGAATATAAGTAGAAATAATACAAGTTGTGGCAATCTCAAATTCTTTGAAATGGTTGATGAGCTGCAGTACTTAAGGAAATTAACATAGTACTTCTAAAAAGGAGTTATTTGAGTATTTTGACATTAGTAGTCTTGCTATAAAGATGACTAAGTAGAACAAAGGAAGTAATCCATTTAATAGAGAATAGAAAATGTGGGGGGTAAGTGCGTTCTTTCACAGTACCCAAAAGAGAGCTAGACATGAAAGCAAGTATTTTGGGTCCATAACCATTCATTCATTGAACAAATTATTTATCGAGCATTTATTGTGTTTTAGGTTCTAGGTGCTGTGGATAAACAATGAACCAAACAGGCAGTAGTGCTGCTCTCATAGAATTTACACTCTAGAGGCGTATTGGAACATGCACCCTCCCACTTACCCGAATGCTGTTGCAATTGTCTAACAACAGTTGGACACCTCTGGAAACGTGAAATACATTATGTAAGTTGTAAACATTATTGACATTACCATGGATTTTCATTAGACTGGCATCAAGATAAGAGGGAACTCTAAAATTCACTATGAAATATAATTAATTACTAAGTTTTGACTTGAGAGAAAGTTCATGCATTTTGATATGGGTAACAATTGCATTGTTGAAGTACAAATCATAAATCATATTTAAAATATGGAAAAGAAATAAATTCGGGGCATCTGGGTGGCTTGGTCAGTTGGTTTCCACTCAGGTAGTGATCTCAGGGTCATAGGATCAAGCCCCGCATTGGGCTCCATTCTTGGCGCAGACTCTGCTTGTCCCTCTCCTCTATTCCCCTCCCTACTTGGGCATGCTCTCTCTCTTTCTCTCTCTCATTTTCTCATGAATACATAAATAAATAAAATCTTTTTTAAAAAATAAAAGAACTCAAGTTCTTTCATAAAGTTAACAGCATATGGGTATGTTGGGTCTAGTGCAGTTGCTAGACATGTTTGAGAACTTTAGGAGGAAATGCTATCTTTATTGAAGAGCACGGGTATCTGTCACTTAGCTTATGGTGCATAATAAGCTTCTCTGAAATGAAATACCTTTGTACAGCACAATTTATCTTGTATTTAGCCCATGATTCTGTGGGTCACCCGGAAGCTTTTTCTGGACTGGCTCAGCTGAGCTCTGTTGGGGCCTCTCAGGTGCTCCGGCCAGCTGAGGAGATGGCCTCTCTCACTCACGGGTGGTCTAGCCCCCTCAGCTGGGATGGCTCACCTCTTCTCCAAATGGCCTCGTAGCCTCCAGTTTCCTGGTCTCCTTGCCTTGAGAGCAAGGCCCAATGCTCAACTAGTTTTCAAGCCTGTGATTGTGTCACATTGGTTATTGTCCCCTTGACAAAAGTAACTCATATGGCCAAGTCCAGAGCTGATATGGGGGGGGGGTACTACTCAAGGGCAGAGACGGAAATTATAGTGACATTTGTGCAAATGATTCATTCCACTCTCCCATTGCTAGATATGGGTTTTTAGGTGAGACCCTCCTAGAAAGTACTATTTTCTGAGAAGTTCCTGCCTTTGATGACGGGCCCCGTGTACACTCAGGTCTAACTGTTCCCAGTGAATACAGCCCAGGGAACACAGTACCTTGCTGTGTCACTTCACATAGTCTGGGATCTGGAGATGCACACTTCATCCCTGGGCCGTACCAGGTTCCCCCTCTGGGGACCACACTTTCCTCTCTTAAAGCGGCTTTGTAAATTTCATATAGACCCCTAATTTCCACACAGACCACACCCCTGCATCTTTAGGAGAAGAGAACGATGTTTGTGATAGCACTGTGAATCTCTCTCTCCCAGGACTCAAACCCAAGAGATCCGCCTCTTCCTTAAGCCAAAAGTATACAGGAATCGTTGTTAGAACCGCATGTAGGGGATTGGACACCTGGAATTCAGGGGGACTGGGTCAAGAAAGAGGCTCTGGAAAGAGAGGATGTACCTCCTGGGGGGACTCAAACTGGACTCCCCCTCAGGAATGAGAGGAAGTGCAACGAAGAGAGACTGTCTTCCAGCATCAGCTCCTCCTTGTTTACAGTCTGATAAAATTCATTAAAAACTTTGCTTCAACAAGATCAGCCAGGAGTTCAACACTGTTGCATATTTGAAAGTTGCTAAGAGAGATCTTAAAAGTTCTCATCACAAGAAAGAAAAATTTGTAACTATGTGTGGTGATGGATGTTGGAGAAACTTAACATGGTAATCAGTTTATAGTACATACATGTATCAAGTCATTATGTTGTATACCTAAAACTAAAACGTGTCAGATTGACTCAACGTGTCAATTTTATCTCAGGAAAAAAAAAGATTCACCATGTGTTGATGATTGTTCAAGCAGATGATATTTACACAGAGGTTCATTGTACTATCCCCTCTACTTTTGTACATATTGCAAATTTCCCATTAAAAATTTATTTTGTTGGGGATGCCTGGGTGTCTCAGTTGTTAAACATCTGCCCTCTGCTCAGGTCATGATCCCAGAGTCCTGGGATCGAGCCCTGTATCGGGCTCCCTGCTCCATGGGAAGCCTGCTTCTCCCTCTCCCACTCCCCTTGCTTGTGTTCCCTCTCTTGCTGTCTCTGTCAAATAAATAAATAAAATCTTTTTTAAAAATTGTTTTGTTTGTTTGAAAAAAAAATTATTTCAAGTTTGAATATAATTGCCATGAGTAACTCCCTGTCCTGGTACAGGAGGTAGAATAGTCCACTGGTTAGACATGCAGGCTTCCACCCCTGACCACCTGTGTGACCTTGAATGAGTTAGCATAGGTAAGCCTCACTTTCTCCCTCTGCCATGGCCAGGGTTGTCCAGAGAAACAGAACCAATGGATAGAGATTGAGATGGAGATCGATTTTAAGGAATTGGCTCACAGACTTGCAGGACCTAGAAAGTCTGAAACTATAGGACAGGCTGGTAGGCAAGAAATTCTGATGGTCATTGTTGCGGTGTGGAACCAGAGCTGCACGGAGCAGTGGACTGGAAACTCAGACAGGGTTTCTGTGTTGCATTCCTGAGGATAATTCCTACTTCAGGGCTGGGGCTCAGAGCTTGCTTTAACGCCTTCAAATGATTAGGAGCCAAATTATGGAGCATAATCTGCTTTACTCAAAGTGTACTAACTTGGGGCATCTGGGTGGCTCAGTTAGTGAAGGATCTGCCTTCAGTTCAGGTCATGATCCTGGGGTCCTGGGATCAAGCTCCACAATGGGCTCCCTGCTCAGTGGGGAGTCTGCTTCTCCCTCTGCCCTTCCCACTGCTCATGTTCTCACACTCTCTCTCTAATAAATAAATAAAATATATTTTTTAAAAATGTGTACTAATTTAAGTGTTAATCATCTTTCAACAAATACCTTCACAGCAATATCTAGATGTGTGTTTGGCCAAACAACAGGCACCATAGCCTAAGCCAGGTTGACATATAAAATTAACCTCACACTATCCATTAAAGGGACACAAATAGTATATACGTCCTAGAATTATAATGAAATAAAGCAACAAAGCAGGGAGAATGGCTCCTAGCATTAATCTTGGTTGTCATTATTCTTATCCATACCCTATAGAAATAGCAAAGGCTGGTCATCCACATAAATTAGGGCTATCTAGTTTGGGGAAGGGGTGAGCAGAAGGTTTGGGGAATTTATGGCAGTAAGTGGTTTTATTCCTTAAAGAACCAGAGTGGGGCATCTGGAAGTAGTTTTAAATTGATGTTTGTTTTCAAAAGAAAAGGAATTTAAAAAGAGTTCTGATCCTTTAAGACTGAACTCTTGCTTTAGAGACCCATCACCTAGCAACAGGAAGATAATACCTTCTCTCCTCCAACAGGTAAACCTCCAGCTTATCTAATTGAAATTTCAGGCTTCCTGCCACACTCCCGAAAAACTATCATTTTAAAGGGATCAAACTGTACAAGCCAAACAGAGTCAAATTTGAATGTGCTGGTTTCCAAATGGCAGGCTAATGAGATTTTCATTGGGAGAAGAGATTTGAAGCTTTACAGCTCGAAATTTAAGTAGCTTTGTTCCATTGGCATTCATTGAATTTCACAAGACTGCGGTAAAATTCCTTTTTTGACTCCTGTCTGGGGATCAAAGATAAGTGTTAGAAGCAGAAACAAAGTGTAAATTGTATGAAAATAAAGAATTATCTAGACTTTTCACCAGGTTGAGTTATCTTTTATTCTTCCCTCTCTGTTCCCTGGACCTCCCTTCCCATGTTACGTTACAAATGCTCTCCATTCTACTTCTGAAATGACTGCTCATTTCATGCTTTTCCACTCCGTTGACATTGCCCTTTACAGTACCCTTGATTGATCTCCCTGACCAAACTGTCTAATCTATTCTTGACACCATTGACCAATTTATTTCTTTTAAGACACAGCCTTTCCTCTTTCTATTCTCTGCTCAAAAATTTCAATAGCTGCTATTGCTTTCTTTTCCACAAAGTTCAACCTCCTTTGCTTGGCATTTTAGACCTTCTGTAATATGACCACAAACTTTCTTTCCAAGATTATTTCCCTATTTCTTTGTACCAGTTCTAGCCAAACACAAATTTCTGGTCCACTCCAAACCTGCCCTGAGCCTTTTTGACTCCACATCTCTGTTTATACTAGCACCTCCTCAAATGCCCTCTCCTTGAATCCCAGTAATTCACCTAAGCTCAGGCATGCCAATTCCTCCAAGAAGCCTTCCTTGATTTCCCTCCTCCCAAGTAGCACCTGTCTTGTGACATTTATCACATTTAGAGAAGTCAGTAGGGTGCAGGAGTTAGATGCACAACTTTGAAGGTAGACAGCTGGGTTTGAGGCCCAGCTCTGCTGCCTCTTACCTGTGTTAACTTGGACAAATTGCTTACCTTCTGGGAATCACAGCTTATGTTTGCCTTTTTGAAAAACGAGATAGCCACTGGTTGTGAAAGGTAAAGAAGCTAAATCACGGAATGTGCTTGGCACGTAGCTGACAGTCAGTAAATATTAACTCTTATTTTTAAAAAATCACATTTAAGGGGCGCCTGAGTGGCTCAGTGGGTTGGGCCGCTGCCTTCGGCTCGGGTCATGATCCCAGGTCCTGGGTTCAAGCCCCACATCGGGCTTTCTGCTCAGCAGGGAGCCTGCTTCCTCCTCTCTCTCTGCCTGCCTCTCTGCCTACTTGTGATTTCTCTCTGTCAAATAAATAAATAAAATCTTTAAAAAAAAAATCACATTTAACCTTTATTGTAGTCTGTAAAGTCCCCATCTCATGCCCCCATTGTAAAATCCCTGGGGGTAGAATCTAGATCATGAACCCACTCTCGGTTCCTCTCCCCACCAAGCCTGCCATGTATTATTATTTGAAAAAAATTGTTCCTGGTGAACTTCCCTGGGTGCCTCACCTAACATGCCCCCCCACCCCACCCCAGTCACATGGTATCTCTTCCCTGGGCCTTATTTTAACATGACGCTAATTCTCATCTGAGTTACAGTATATGCCTATTGTTTTCATCATACATATGTTTTCTTGTCTATCGTCCCCACAAAAATACACTTTCAAAAAGACAAGGACTTTTGTGTGTTTTGATTTTTGCTGAATCCCAGCACCTGGGTCATTCAACAAATATTTGCTGAACACTTGAATGAATGAAGATCTACTTTCTCTTTCTCCCTCTCTCTCTCTCTTTTCCTGAGTTGTATTTCCAAATAAAGTGATGACATTTCTTGCCAATTCCTCAAATCTAAGTTTACAGAGAACAACTGGAATATCGACCAGATGATTTTGGTATATAAGTGTCAGGGGAAGAAACTCCAAATGTGATTGGAAATGTGTGGTAGCGATGTCTAGCGCTTACCATTTCTTCTCTGCCTCTCCTTTGGAGCATGTGAGGAGAGCACATCTCTCTGCTCCCTTTCCAGTCAGGCAGGACTATGTTCTGGAGCAGAAGTGAAGCACGTCACTTCCAGGCCAAAACCTTTAATTATCAGCGTGAGACCTTCTTCCTCTGTCCCGTCACCCGAGGAGGTTATGTGTTCTTGGAGGTATAGCTCCGGGATGGCGGGCCCTCTGTTCAGCCTGGATCCTGCAATGTTGTACAGAGAGGACATCTGTGTTAGACAGAATCACTAAATGCACAAATAACTTCGTAAGAGTGAGAAATCAGCTGGAAGGTACTCAGCCATGAGACGTAGGGGTTGTTTGTTACTGTGCACAACCTAGCTACCCCGACCAATACAGACCGTATTAGGATGGATTGTACGAAGAGCCAGAAGGAGAGTCTTGGTATTTTCCAACAAATCTATCAATGCAACATAGTCTTTCATCTGAAATATTAAGTAGCCCACAACGTATGTTCTTTAGTTTATTTCAGTGATCATGGGAAATGTCCTCTCATCTTCCTTGATTATTCCTCATTCTTTGTAGATAAGAGGAATGTACCAACCTTTACTGGACATCAGCAGAGTCCTTGCTTCGCCTGCTACCGTATTTACAGAATCCTGCGCATCTCAGAACCATGTGGTCACGATTTTCACATGCCCATGTTCTAGCTAACGCTGTACTGTGCAAAGCAAGGGCTACCCAAATTTGACTTTACTAGAAAGTACTGAACTATAAAGGGACAAGACTTTGAAACTCAATTTCCTGGCAGTTTCCTTTGGCTTTCTTTTTTTTCTTTAAAGATCAAGAATGCTTTTCCTATAAATTACTGTGACTTCTCAAGAACAATGAACTTCACACACTCTATCTTAACAATGCTGATTGTCACAGTCTTCGTTCTTCATATCCAAACCACTGCTCCTCCTAGCACATAAGTAATACTGCTTACTGAGCTACAAGAATGAATTCATCATCAATTCACTCAAGATATGGCAGAATGAACTTAAAAACAAAGAGTTGCCATCTTTTGTAGAAGTACCTGTAGTCTGAGGGACAGCCTCCTTGCACAAAAATAGCAAGACCAACCCAGGAGCCATGAATTCTTCCCCAGGACTACGGGGTGAATTTGCAGGAGTCCCTCACTCTTTCTGTCCTTTGAGCAAGAACAGCTGTTGGCCAGAGGATGAGATCTGGTCCATGTCCACAGGATGGGACAAATGGATTGACTTTCCAAGGGATGAAGTCCATGTCTATGGCTGCATTAGCACATTTCTCTAAACAGCTGAACTCAGGAGTCATCTGTATTCTTAAAGAGGTTCCCAAACCCATTGATTCATTATTGACACCAACCCAACCCATGCCGGTGCTAGGAAAATCAGGTATTTTAAGGTGTAATCTATGCACTAGAGGGTCTTACAATCTAATTTGGTCATGAGCGACTATGTCTTCTAAAGTAGAAATAGAGAGTAGTGCAAAAAATTGCATTTGCTGTTTCAGGAAGTCTAGAACTTTCTGTCATGTCCATTACATTATAAAAGATAATCCATGATGAGGGCCATGAATAGTGTAGGCACAGTAAGAGCTATAGGCATGAAGAGCTGCCAAAGGAGGGAAGTGGAGGACAAGGCAGTTTTACGGAGGGCATGAAATAAAGGTCAGGGAAGACTTGCATCCGAGAAGGGAGCGCAAATGCCCAGGGGGCCGAGCAGAAAACATGAATGAGTGAGAGCAGGACAGGCTGGAAGTGCCAGGGGCAAGTGCCCAGTCTGGACGGGACTGTCACCACCCCTCTGCTGCGCACGAGCCTGGGGCCCTGTAACCGGGCCTTCAGATTTTTCCAGAAAAGTCAGAAATCCGTATTTGCAAGAAATGGCCACGTCTTAAAATATTGGCAACTCAGATAAACACGATCGCAGGTCAAATAAAAGAGTTTCTGGCAGGATTGGGCTACAGCCCTGCAACTCCTGCCTCAGGTCAACCAGGCGGGAGGCTTGAGAAAGAGTTTTCCTCTGCTCTCAGCCGACCCCTCGCATTTCCCACGACTCCACGTTGACTGTGTACAGAACAGAGTGAGCTCTGATTAAGCTGATATTAGAGATAGCACACCGACTTTGCATAATTCCTTAAATTCGAGGAGGAAATTTATATTACCCCCCAACATTCATAATTTTGTTCTGCCAACAGTAATTGTCCTGAGCCGCTGCCCCACTGGGGAGGGCTGCCAGGGAGGGCTCGGTCGTGATTAATTAAATTCTGTTTGCCGTGAGCAAATGGCAGAGCCCTCCATCATGCCTCCCGCCTCTTCGGCAGCCTCCAGAGGAAGCTACTGTCCGGGGTTATAAAACTGCTACTTTACTTTTATTTTTTTTTTTATTGTGGTGATATATACATGCTATTTACCATTTTTACCATTTTTAAGTGCGCAGCTCAGTGGCGTTAAGTACATTTACAATGTTGTGCAACTGCCATCGCCATCCATTTCCAAAACTTTTTCATCATCCCAAACAGAAACTGTTTATTCATTAAACAATCACTCCCCATGTCTCCCTCCCCACCAGGCCCTGGTAACCTCTATTCCACTTTCGTCTCTGCGAATTTGCCTACTCTGCGTACTTCATATGAGTGAAATCACGTAAGATTTGTCCTTCTGGGTCTGGCCTATTTCACAGAGCATGATCTCTTCAAGGTCCATTCGTGTTATAGCAAATATCCTATTATTTTGTTCCTTTCCTTCATATTTCCTCACCTCTTTCCCTATTTTTCCCTACTTTTTCCCTTATTTTATACAAAAAGGATAATACTTTGAGCATAAAATCCACCGAAGTACACATCATTCAGAGCTTTAGTTCTCTTAAAAGAGAAAGGATCTTGATTTGTCCAAATCTCTCGTTTTCAGACTGTCTGGGTTTGAATCCTGACACTGCCATTAACTATTTTACGGTTCTAGGAAGGTTATTTAGCCCTTCCGTGTCCTGGAATTCTCACATAAAAAAGCCAGGAAAATAATAATTTATATATACACTAATATCCAATGTTATATGTAACACAGGAGGAGCATTTATACAGAGGAGTTTTAGTAATACAATTTTTTGAAAACATAACTAGGGACTGATTTATATATCTCTGTGTATATTCTAAGTAATTTATTTAAATAAGTCCTTGTTAGTAAATGAGGCCTGTTTGCTAAGCAGGCACTGCTCTGAGATCCAGAACTATTAGCAATCAGAGAAGAAACTGCCACAGGGCCTCTGCACGGCTTCCTGTCCAGGGGTCCCATCCCCGTCCATCATGCTGAAGTTCGGGAGCAGAGCACACCCCACACAACAAGATCACAGTGACCACTCTCAGTGGGGAAGTTGACCGAGGTATTTGGAAGTTCTTTGAAAGAAGGAAAAGAGAGAAGAAGGAACAGGGCAGGGGTGGGTGGAGGGGAGAGATCTAATCCATTGAACAAGGCCATTCAGAGTAGGGGCAGAAATCCTGACATATCTTTTCTTAGCCCCAAGATCATCCACTTTTTCAGTGGCCAAGCACTGTTCAAGAAGGACAGGTAAGAGAAAACATACAAGTGAGAATGTTCGCTATGGGCCCTTTACACAAAGGAACTAAGCAGGATCCTTCCCTATAGGCAGATCACAATCAGGTGGGAGAGAGAGGTAGGTAAGCCAACGAGCTCGAGGAGAGTGCCAAGCAGGAGAAAGGTAATCAGATACTAACCACCACAGAGGAGGGACTGATGAACCCTCTCTTGGAGGGTCAGAAAAGCTTCCTGGCATCTAGGACATGAAGGCCAGAAAATTGAGTGGAGTCGTTTCCTCGTCAGACCAGGAAGGGAGGAAGAGACAGTGCATGGACAATAGCATTCAGGGAACATATAAAATCCTTTAACATTGCTGGAGCTTAAAAATAAGCTGGAGAGGTAGGGAGGAGGAGGAACCAGGAGACCTGCGTGTGATGCTAAGATACAGGGAGCCTGGTCTTATTGGAGAGACAGAGCCAGGAAAGGGTTTAATCAGAAGAGGGGAGTGCCTGGGTGGCTCAGTGGGTTAAGCCTCTGCCTTTGACTCAGGTCATGATCTCAGGGTCCTGGAATTAAGTCCCCCATCAGGCTCTCTGCTCGGCAGGGAGCCTGCTTCGTCCTCTCTCTCTCTGCCTGCCTCTCTGCCTACTTGTGATCTCTGTCAAATAAATTAAAAAAAAAAAACTTAAAAAAAAATCAGGAGTGGGGCACACTCGGAGATCTGTGGTTTCTGAAAAAACACGCTAGCATCGGTGAAGAGGACAAAACGTGAGTAGTAGAGATAAAGCAGAAGGGGGGGACATCAACCAAGAGTTGATGGGAGTTTCCTGATGAGCATCGAAACCAGGGCAGTAGCCATAAGAATGTAGAAGAAAAATAAACAAACTCAAAGCTTCTTTTATTATTTTTTTAGTCTTTTTTTTAAGATTTTATTTTTTTAAGTTATTTCTACACCCAACATGGGGCTCCAACTGACAACCCCTGAGTCCCATGCTCCACTGACTGAGCCAGTCAGGTGCCCTTAATATTTTAGTCTTTACAGCCATTCATTTAAGAGGTATTTCATGGCCATTCACTGTTAACTGAAGCATTTCATTAATACATGTTATATTTTTAAGCTTTTTGAAGCATTTTCACAAGCGTCATTGTCGTGTTTGAGCCCCAGAGTAACTGTGTAAGATAGTAAGTTCCATCATTCCCATTTTACAGATGCAGAAACTGAGGTCCAGAGAGGTGAACTGATTTTTCCCAAGGTTACACGGAGAACTAGCTGCAAAGCCTGAGCTGGGACCAAAACCTTACCCAGAACTGGCATTCTCTCCTCCCCCGCCCCATGACGTCAACAGCTCAAAACTATTTCCCTGTTTATGCATCCCCAGAAAATGAAAGGCTGCTTGGCAATGGGTTATTGGTCGGGGGAATGGAAAATTGCAAAGAAAGCCAAAACTATGAGTGAACTGTAGAATTCTTGGAGTCATTGATCTAGATAAAAGCGTTCCAGCCAATGGGAAGGAATGCAGGGCTGTTTCTGGTTTGTTTTCCAAACAGGCGGGGAGTCCACTTATCTACACACACGGCTCAGGCTCAGTTAAGAACCAGGGTTTCTGGGGTTTGACAAGATGCCTGCGCCTCCTTCTTGCTGCTGGGGAAAATCTATAAAATCTCTGCATTAGACGGAAAGGCAGGTGGGGCTGTGAAGATCTGTCCCGCTCACGAAGGAAAACCAAAAAGCATTTGGTGACCCATTGAGGCTTTAATTTGCTATCAGGCTTCTCTACCATCTGTGGATGCCGGGAGGTGAGGCTTGCGTGGCCCATTAACACACGTGGGTTCCGTGCGGGTCTCCACTCGCCTGGGTCCCAAACAGGTGCGCCCTCGGAAAGCCAGAGTCTCTGCTTCTACCTCTTGCTGAGCTGGTCGTGTGTTCGTGGCTCCCAGGCCTATTTGCCAAAAACCATTTTCCATTCAAACTTAAATCTGGCTGATTCCGCCACCGTATTTATTTGCCTGCGCCTGTGCTTTATCGCTGTGAGAAGTGATTAGTCCCTCTGCGACGATTTTTTTCCATTTGGAGAGCACTTTGGGCTGAGAGGCCCATTTGAAGCCACAGTGTTTTGATGCTGCTTCTTTAAAATCAGCCACTTTCTCTCATCAAACTCTGTAAAAATGGCAGATGGGCTCTGGGCACAGCCCCCACAATCACCTGGGGGGGGTCTTAAAGAAGGCCATGTTGGCAAACTTTTCCTGAACCCCCACAAGAGAGGTTGCCCACACCTCAAGTCTAGACCCAAATTAGAGTCAACCCAATTTGTGGGGAAAAGATTGGCTGGACAAAAAGCAGAAATCACCTTAGAAATCACCAAGGAAAGTGGTCATCAAGTTTATTTCTTCCAGCAGAACTCCTTTTACCAGACAGAAATCCGTGACGGACTGGTCAGCACTACCGCAGTCCTCCCCTTGCCCTCCCCTGGCGGCCCCCATGACTCCCAGGGAACATTCTCTGAAAACTTCTACTACAGGCCAACTTCCTCGTTTTTTGGATAAGGAGAGGAGGTCTGGAGAGATGAGGAGACCTGCTCAAAGGCTGACAGCCAGCAGCAGGGGCAATGTGGTCTCCCAAGGGCCTCCCCAGATGAGGAGGAATCAAGGGAGTGACCAAACAGCATTCTGGTTCCCCTTTGATCATGTCACTGTTCGTGCTTGTCTACTGAGTAGGGGACTTAGGAGAGCTTCAGTTCCTCCTCCATGTGCTCCTTCCTGACCTCCCCTCAGTGGGGACCAGAATTGTTCCTTTTTTCACCTTGAACCTGAGTTGAAACTATATGACCTTTTGAGGACATGCAGAATCATCCTGCCCAGATCCTTCCCCTTTGTGAATCGCAAAATAGACCTCCCGGGGACAGAGCCCAGGCCTTTGGCTAATGGGTGGAGGGCACCTCCCCTGCCTCTGTGTGCCCCCCACTCCTCCACAGGGGGCCCTTTCTGCCCCAACGTCACCCAGGGACCTCCCTCTTCTTGTGTTTGTCAAGAAAAAAAAAAAAAAGAAGAAGAAGAAGAAGAAAAAAGAAAGAAAGAAAAAGAAAAGAAAAGCAAGCAGTGTGAACATAAAATGTCAAGATCCAAGAAAATTGTAAGACCAACCTGCTTAACCAAGCATTTCTGGAAGGGAAGAATCCTTTTGACTAATGTTTTCAGACGGTTTGCTCACTGTCAATTTATCACCAGTTCTTGTTTGCCAATCCCAAGCACATCATTTATATGTGCCCAGAATCCCTGGGTAATGGGCATGCTGTAAAAATAAATAGAATAAATAAATTAGTTCTCGAGCTCCTCGAATAAATCCAGTTGAATTAAACGCACCTAAAGTCACTCAGTCTTGACGAGCAAAGTGAAGACTGTAATGAAACAGGCTTTTTGTCTGGGAAAAAGGGAGAAGAGGGAAAGAACTTTGCTCGACTGCATGGAAAAATTTAAGAAACAAAGGAAGTCATATTTGCACAGAGAGTTAGTCATTATTATTTTCTAGAGGTTTTGTCTCCCAACTGCCTTTTTCCATAGCCTCAATTTCACCTTACATTCTAGAACCTTCCATTGAAATTTGAGTGCAGGTCCTGACAGTTATTGGATATAACCAAAGAAAAGGTAAGATTGTTTACCTCAAAAAAATGACTCCTCGAAAGGAGAACGTAGACCAAGTTCTCACATCCTTATTGTCTTTCCTATTCTGAGGTTTACACACTTTGAATAACAAAGCTCATATGGGCTAGAAACACACATGCCCCCCCAACACACACAGGCCCACACACACATGCAGGCATGCCCAGACCTCGGTTGAGACCTCACAGCATACCAGGCGCTGTTCTAAGTCCTTTATTTGCATTAAATATTTTAACCGTCACAACAACCCTATAAATTGTGTACTATTATGATCATCTCCATTGTAAAATGAGGAAACTGCTAGTTTTAAATTTTTATACAGGTCACCTGATAGCATTTTTTTAAAAAAGCACCTAAGATTTAAAATATATTGTACAATTAAGGTAAATTATGTTTAAAGCAGACATTTGACATCTATGCCTATAAAAGTTTATATATTCAAGTTGACCTAAACTGCATTTTTTTTTTTTAGAACTTCTCACTGGAAGGATAAGGGACCACCTTCCAACTTGGATTATTTTCTACTTGAGCACACACACTGTTTCCTGGGCATCTGCTGTGTGCCAGGGACTGTCTGCCACTTTTGGGGAAAGTGACGTGTATCCCACGCCACCTTACATCCAAGTACAGTCAGCACTCCTCACCCTCACACACACTCACTGATGCACACTCATGCTCATACATACTCACCCACACTCATATATCCACGCTCTCACACGCCAGTGCACACTCACGCTCACACTCACACGCCATGCTCACGCTCACATACTGACCCACACTCACCCACTCATACTCACACCAACACTCTCACACACCGATGCACACTCATGCTCACAGACTTGCAATCACACATCCATGTTCATGCTCACACTCCATATTCATATACTCACACTCACATCCACACTCTCACACTAGTGTACACGCATGCTCACACTCACACATCCATGCTCATGCTCACATACTGACTCACACTCACACCCACACTCACACACCGATGCACACTCATGCTCACAGACTTGCAGTCCCACATCCATGTTCATGCTCACACTCACCATATTCATATTCACATCCATGCTTTCACACACTGGTGCACTCACACTCACATCTATGCTCACACTCACATACTGACCCTCACACTCATACTCACATCCATGCTCTCACACACCAGTACACACTCATGCTCACACTCACAAACCCATGCTCACACACTGACCCATACTGACCCTCATACACTCATGCTCATGCTCACCTGTTCACACTCACACCCACACAGTCACACTCACACATATCCTCCCTTTCTCCTCCCAGAGCCAGGACAAGGCCGAGGCAGCCGAAGCCTCTGGAAGCGAGCACCTCCTTACATGTCCCATCCCGGCAGCCTCACCTCTCCCCATCCTCCCAGTCCTGCCCTCTCCCTCCTCACACACACACACCACACAGCACAATTAAATACAACAAAATCAAACCTAGTCCAGTGTGCCAGTGGGCTATGGGGAACACACAGCATCTGTAGATGGCCAAGTGACAGGGCTGGTACAGTCGTGACATCAGTTAATTCTGACTAACAAGTGAAGCCACCTAGGCAGTCAGCCTCAAGCATGAACATTTTAAAGAAGAGGAAATGACTGTACTGTGGGAAGATAGCTGAACAGGAGCAGCTCATTAAAATGGGTTTGACGGGCAGGAAAGAGAAAGCCACTGTTCCCCACAGCAGTAGCAAGAATCTAAGTGTGGAAAGTGATGAGATCTGCAAAGAGAATCCCAGCCACACCGCCCCCCGCCCCCGGGGTATTCCAAAACCCACTGTGCATCCGAACCTGACCAAGCTGAGCTCTCCCAGCGGACGAGCTGACTCACGTCTCATTCATTCAGCAAACACTCACCGAGCCTCCATCACTCCTCTGAGTGCTGGGGGCTGGGGGGGGGGTGGGCAGTGCTGAGTGCCAGGCACAGATGGGTCCCCAGGGCAGGATTAACCTGATCCCCTCTCTCAGTGGTACTGGGTTCAAATTCTCTTGTAGGAAGTCTTTTCCCATCCACTAATTCTGCTTCTCCAAAATTTACATATTCAATCCTTTTTTTTTTAAATAAAGATTTTATTTTTAAGTAATTTCTACACCCCATATGGGGCTTGAACCCACAAACCCCAAGATCAAGAGTCAAATGCTATACTGACTGAGCCAGCCAGGCGCCCCTGTCCTCTTTTTTTCTTTTAAGCAGAACACCATTTTCCAGAACTATGTAAACTGAAGTCATTCTGAAATTAATAATGGTTTCCATAGACATAAAGGCCACCAAGTACTGGCTTTGGAAAAGGATAGAGGAGTTGGGCTGAAATTTGAGGGAGTGCAAAGCTTCTACTTCGGAATGAATGTTACCCTCTCGGTGGCTGTGGGGAAGATGCACACTAGAATGGGGTGAAATCAGGACCATTTCTTGGTTGTCGGACACAAAGCTAGGAAGGAGGTGTGATTTGTCCTAAATGGTGGGGGCGGGGGATGTAATTAAACAAGGAACTTAACTGTGCAGTGGGGCTTCTTGTGTTTCAAGTGTATATAAACTGATAGAAATTTATAATTTATAGAATATAAATATAGGGACGCCTGGGTGGCTCAGTTGGTTAAGCAGCTGCCTTCGGCTCAGGTCATGATCCCAGCGTCCTGGGATCGAGTCCCGCATCGGGCTCCTTGCTCAGCAGGGAGCCTGCTTCTCCCTCTGCCTCTGCCTGCCACTCTGTCTGCCTGTACTTGCTCTCTCTCCCTCTCTCTGACAAATAAATAAACAAAATCTTTAAAAAAAAAAAAAGAATATAAATATAAAATTTATAGAAGCATAGATAGTCCCTACATTGCTTATGCATTGTTTATGAGTATACTGAAAGTAATGATTACATGGGTTCCTGGATGGCTCAGTTGATTAAGCGTCTGACTCTTCATTTTGGCTCAGGTCATGATCTCAGGGTCGTGAGACGGAGGCCTGCATTAGGCTCCAGGCTCAGCATGGATTCTGCTTGAGACTTTCTCCCTGTCCCTCTGTAGCCTGTACACCCCCCGCCCCCGCCCGTGCTCGAGCATACACACGCATGCGCGTGTGCTTTCTCTCTCTCTAAATATAATCTTTCTAAAAAACTAGTTATTACAACTATTGATTTCATTTCATGAATTTTATATTTCTAGTAAAATGATTTTCTATGAAATGCTAAAATATTTTTAATTTATGTGTTTTGCATATATTTGTAAATTCCTTTATTTGTTTGCATAATCCTCTGTGTAGCGGTTCTCAAAGTATGACCCTCTGCCCACTGCGGGGCCAACAAATCTTCCTAATGGGTTCCCCTTGACAATCCTAAAACTTTTTCTCAAGTGCCTGAATGAGATCAACTCATTAATAGCTGTCTACATATGTTTTGCTACATGTGGTATTTTTAAACTAAAATTAGTGCTTTTTAGACTTCAGAGAATTTAGACGTGGCTCTAGTATTTTACTGACGCTGCAAGGCTCCAGTCACATGTGTGCCTGTGCGAGTGGCTGGATTCCGACAATGTGGGGGGAGGATATGTATTAATTTCCAGTGCTGCCTGGAATGATCATGTTTTTTAATTGCTGTGCTTTTGCTTCTTCACAGCAAATTATTGTTAGTTTTGTTCATCATTATCAATTTTGTTTGTTGTGAGTTGTTTTTAACCCCATAGAATGTAGTAATGAATATTTATGAATTTTTAGGCTATAATTTTCCAAAATTGCTCTGGTATGTATGCACTGTGTGCAAGTAAGAATCACCCATTCTCTTACTACTGAAGCGGATGTATACATATTTGCCCCATCATTTGCTAATAGGAGAACGTTTCATCTGTAATGTGTGCACTGCATGGAATGTTGGCATGCAAATTACAATAGAACATGAAAGCAAATCTAATAAAATACTGGGTTATTTTACATTTACATGTTATTGTTTTTTTTTAAAGATTTTATTTATTTATTTGACAGAGAGAGAGAGAGAGAGAGAGAGATCACAAGTAGGCAGAGAGAGGAGGAAGCAGGCTCCCCGCTGAGCAGAGAGCCCGATGCGGGCCTCGATCCCAGGACCCTGAGATCATGACCTGAGCCGAAGGCAGAGGCTTTAACCCACTGAGCCACCCAGGCGCCCATGTTATTGTTTTTAAAAAGGGAAGATATGAGTAGTTGTTTAATCTTAACATAAAAAATAAGCAAAATATATATGTGTGTGTGTGTGTGTGTGTGTGTGTGTGTGGGTGGGTGTAGTTTTTGGTTTTTTTGTTTGTTTTATTTTACCCTATTTTGATTAACTGGAACAAGACAAAATTGTGAATCATTATTCAAAGTCAATAGTCTCCAAACTGTGTTTTATCAGATGTTAATAGGTTTTCTGCAAATGATGGATTCTTTACTCACATAAATTGGGAGAAAGTGGTATGCATCGTGTTTCCCTTTTCCAGATTTGCAAGGCCCTTTAGCATACTGCGATGGTTAATTGTACGTGTCAACTGAGATAGGCCATGATGCCTAGGTATTGGGTCGGACACCCGTCCGGAAGGTATTGCTGTGAAAGTATTTTGTAGATGAGATTAACAGGTAAATCAGTGGACTTTGGGTAAAGCCCACTGTCCTCCCTAGAGTGGGTGCGTCTATTCAATAAGTTGAAGACTTTTAGAGAAAAAAATAGTAACCGCTAAGGAAGAGGGACTCCTGCTAGCATTTTGTTTGGGACTCAAGCTGCGGCGTCAACCTTCTCTGGGTCCGCAGCCCACTGGCCTGCTCTGAAGACTGCCAGCTTCTTCAGGTACATGAACCAATTCCTTCACATAAATCTCTTTACAGATCTATATACAATATGATAAATTTATATAGATATTTGTATATATACATATGTGTGTATATGTTTCTCTAGAGGACATGTCACACATGTTAAAGGTTCTAGAAAGTTATACAATTCAAAAAAAAAATCCCTATTTAACCCAGTGTTTTCCCAGTTTATTTAACCACGAAAACTTTTTCATATAATACCTACAACTATCTCAAATATGGCTTGGGCCAGTTTCTTCTCAAGGCTTGACTCTAGACAGAGCTGATCTGTATGGAGCCTCTGTCGGTAAGAGCAGACTCTAAACCCGTCCAAGTCAGGAACCAATAGCACAACTACTGGAACGAAAGGCTCGACCTGCCCTTTTCTTCTGCACACGGTGCTGGCAGAGGAAAACAGCTGCATGTTCTGTGGGCAAAGCGAGGTGAAAATACTCACTGTGGAGTCAGCTCCACATACAGCGACGTCTGATGAAAATAACTACCGGAGGAATGGACCCCATAGCTGGGCTTTTGTCCAAGGCTCTTTTGTGGCTATTTCTGGGCACTGGTGAGTCGTCCTGAAATATCACCCATGACAGTGCATCATGGCACAAGGCAATGCGAGAATGGCAGGGGGCCTGACAGGAAAAGCCAGCTCTGCCTCCTTTCTTATTTTCCCTTCTTAAACGGTCCTCACTGACCCCAATTTATCCTTCAGAGCTTATTCTAGAAGCCATTGCCTTTTCTGACTCCTCCCTTCCCCAGAACCCACCAGATCAGCCTGCCCTCCCCCCTGTCAGCTACGTTCAAACACCATGTACCACTGCCCTGGATATAAACAGTGTTTCTTTATTAATGCCGGTCTTCCCTCCAGGACTGTGAGGGCCAAGAGGCCAGTGGCCACTTCCATCTCGTGTCTGTCAAGCAGCAGGAGTGGCACAGGACGGAACAAGCGACCCGAGGAGATCCTACTCCTCTCCGCTCCCAAGGGCGTCTGCCCTATCAGTTATCCTTCCTTGGTCGCCCAACTGGTGTAGTTGTCTCTCACCCGTCTCTAAAGATCTTCACTCTTTCAACTTTTGGAGAAAATCTGTGCCAAGAGTCCACGAGATGTTCACACGTATGTGTATGCACATGCGCACAATACACATGCACATGCGCACACGCATGCACATTTCTACATCGCTGACTCTTGCAAATAATAATCTATATGTTCATTTACCAGCAAAATAGTGTGAAGAGATGGGAAAGCAAGGAACAGGAGGAGGAAGGAGACTGAATCCAATTACAGCTCTGTCCTTTTCTGGGTCAAGTAGAATTGCGCACAAATTTTCAAACCTATAAAAAGAAAGGGAGAGGCTCAGTCTGGGTCGAGGATCCGTTCCTTCCCCCACCCCCACCCCCCCACAGCTGCCATTTCCCCAGCCCAGTGCTACACTACGTACACTGAACGTGCATTTTTCTTCAAGAGTTATTGCTGGAAAGAAAAGCATTGAGAAAAATAATGCATTGGCAGGGAAATAGGCTTTCACTTCAGGAAACTCGGCTGAATATTCGGAGGGGACACATCTGTCAGGACTGAGGGTGGGGGTGACACACAGTGGATGCCAGTCCTGGCTCCAGTCACTCCCCGTGCCCAGCCCCCATCCCCTCCAGACCTTTGGGGATACTCAAATGCAGTACCCCTTTGCAGGAGGGGCCAGAATGGCAAAGACCTTGGAGTTGACACAGGTTCCCCCACTTCTTCCACCCCTACACCCAGAGGCAGAAACCTTGCACTAGCTATCCGAATAGAGCCTCTTCTGCAGAGGTTGCCAATGTGGGGCTCCCCAGGCAAGATGTGTATGCAGGGCTCACCTGTGCTCCCCTCTCATTCACTCCAGGTCCCACCAAGTCTACAGAGAAGTCTCTAGATAAGGCTCTAGATACAATCCAGTCCTGGGCTTGGAGGAGCTAAGACCTGGAAAAGCTAAGGTATTTAACAAGGGCCTTAAATGCCTTCTTGCCCCATTTGAGTTAACTCCTTCTCTAGCTGAAAGAAATGCACAAGCTTGAAGAAGCAGTTACAGTAAGGGAATCCCTCCCCGCCCCAAAATACACACATGCCCACTCACTCCGAGACTGGGGAAAGGCACACAAGAAATTCTAAAATACGCTAAATAAATTTCACATTTCCAAAAGTCTGGACTCCCTAGTACAAAGCTTGCTTTTTGGTACAACAAAAGGGTATCTCACACTTTTAAAACTATGGGGAGGGGCACTTGGGTGGCTCAATCTGTTAAGCAGCTGCCTTCCACTCAGGTCATCCCAGGATCAGGTCCCACATCTGGCTCCCTGCTCAGCGAGGAATCTGCCTCTCCTTCTTCCACTTCTCCTGTTCAAGCTCTCCCACTCTCAAATAAATAAGTAAAATCTTAAAAACAAACAAACGAACCTCCCCCCAAAACCTATGGGGATTTTTTAATTGCCCAGAGAGAGCCAGGTCATGCTTATACAAGCACGCATGCGTGATCAGATCATTGATAAGCCCTTAAAAAGGATTAGGCCACTTGCAAACTGAGTTGAAATTCACTGATGTGATCCAGAGTTACTGAAAGACAGAATGCTTTTATCAGAAAAGGCTCTCCTGAAAACTCTGTCCCACTGATGAGCACGTGCATTGAAGGATGCCTTTCCAGATTCAGAGCCAAGAGGAAGATGATATGGGGGCCTTCTTCTTACTACATGGGGGGCCTGGGTGAAGCTGTTCTACATATAGTAAAATAAGATGGTTCACCTGGGGCCCGACACACCCAATGCCATTTTAAGACAGTAGAAGGAGAAAGTCGGGGCCACGGGAAGTCATGAAAACCCAAGTTGCAACACCATCCTCGGTCTTACTCATTACAAATGCATTCTTCGCCTTCTCCGAGAAGCTGCTTGAAGGTCACCTCCACTTAAAATTCTTGGCTCAGGAGCTCCTTGTTGCTTTATTACCCTAGTCTATTAAAATTCTTAGAGTAGCTGATGATGAAAATTCCAGCGCATTTTTTTTTTCTTCATAGAGTGGGAAGGAAAAAACACACACACACACAAAACCAGCACGTGAGTCTATTTGAAATCATTTTATGAATTTTAATCATAGCAAATGTGTTTTAACAGTAGTCATAAAATCAACATTACCACATATACAAAGGACAAGACAACAGTTTGGCATACAAAAATACCATATATTAAAATTGGGTTCATTGGAAAAACTCAAGACTTGCTAAGACACCATCTATACCAGAGAAAGCAAGCAAGAATGCTTTTTAAGACATTCAGATTTATAAACAGCAGCTTGATATCCCACTTCCAAAGTCAGTTATTTGGCAACATTTGAACAATATTTTCTACACAGCCCAGCAGCTCATTTATCTGTAGGGCAATTTGGCCCTTTAAAACAAAAGCTTCTAAAATAAATAATATGCATAATTGTGAACGAAACATGTCAAGGACTTGAGTTAGCCTCTCAGCAGCATTAATCTAGCCACCTAATACTGGAGTATTAGCTCTCGAGAGGGCCAGGGAGCCCACCAGTGGGGCTGGAAGACCGGCGGGAACAGTGCAGAGCAGCTGCGTGGCTTATGATGGGGGGAGTCGGGACTCACCCCAAGCTGAAAGCAGCCTCCCCACTCGCAATCGTCCATTGAGGCAAACAGGACCAGGTGGTGGAATAAAGAAAAGTATAATGACAACCACCAGGATTGAAAACCAAAATACTCTTGGATGAGTCTTCCCAATAGATCAACCTACTCAAGTCAACCACAGACCCGGGCAATGCATTCCACTGCTAAGAGGGTATTATTAGAGTTCGTGGGTAATGACCTAGCAACCAATTCTAGAACAGGCTCAGAGATTGTCTAGCGTGCGGACAACCCAGGGGTGGGGGTGGGGCAGCTTGGATCCTCTCACTGGCCCAGCCCACTCTCTCTGTCTTCAACTTAGACACCTGGAACTGAATTTGGTAGGCCATCCTAGAATGACAAATGTGCTTGTCTAAGTTATTCCTAGTCGTCCTTGTGTTTCTTTTTTCAGCTGGTTTCTACCACAACTGACCTTCAGCTCCCATGTATTTTGTTCTCTACCCATGATCCCACTACAGATTTCTCTTTTATGCAAGTATTTTCTGTCTTGAGCACATCTACCTATTGCTATAGACCCAAGGCCACGTCTCCACTGCTCCCACACAGGATCTGTCTCTCAGCCAGAAAAATCAGGCCAGGAGCTTCCTAAAGCACAGTGTACGACAGCACCTACTCTGTCCTCCCATCTAAACAGAGATGACACAGATTGAGGTCGAGGGGACATCTTCCTCCTCTTTTTCCTCCTCCTTACACCCCATGTTCCTTTACCATCCTCACAGTCAATCATCTACTTCCAGATTCTCAAAAAGCAAATGTCAAATTCAAAATGGAACATCCCTTTGGAAAACTAATTAGAATAACCCAGTAACTCACAGGGAGAATACAGAAAACCCTCACACAGGCTACTAGCCCTGCACCCTGCGGTGATGAATTTAGAGCAGTGTTCTAGAAGAACAGGGACAACTCTAAGAGAGTACCCCCAGAAAAAACAAAAGACAATGCATGCTGATGCAGACTTTAAGAGACTCCTCTGTACTTTGCCCCAAATATTACTGATTGTCCCTATAAAAGATCATAATATGAATAGTATCAAAAACCTTAGACTAGAATAATAAAGTCCAGCTAACAAGATGAGTGTTTTCAAGCACCACTACATCGTAAGGGAGATATACATAGTGGGAATAGTGGGATACCCCGGGCAGTGAGTCCTGAAAAAAAAAAAAAAATCCATTGGCCCAACTGTGCAAGGAAACTTGTGCAGAAAAATTGGAGCCACACTGCATGAGTTCAGGAATAATGGTACTCCACCTCTGAGCCAAAAAACAAGCCATTTGAAAGACAGAAATTAAATGCCCCTCCTGCTTGCGTTCTTCAATCATCAATGGCTTTCCAATAAAATGTATAGAGGAGAACCCGCCTTTTCATAGGTTTGAAGTGTCAAGGGTTTATTCACCTAGACATTCCCAAAGGTGGTTGGTTTGATATAATGTATGCAGCCTATAGCATTTGTTAAGAAATTAACATCTAAGTTCAACATTATATAACCCACAAATTGGAAAACATGACTAACAACATTTTTTTACTTGATTTTTTAAACTCCTGTTACAGCTAAGTCGTGTGTGTGTGTATATACATATATGTCTATACCTGTATGTGCAAATATATATATATATATAGTGAATCGTGTCAGAAAAAAAATCAATGGCTTCAATTTCCACTTATTTTTTAGAAATATTTCATGCTTAATAAAATTTAACTGAATTTAACTAAAATTTAACTAAAATTCACTGCTTTTGAGATAGACTAATACTTTCAACACAGCTACTGGATTTTCTTGATGACTCCATTCTTTTCTGGAGCTTCTGTTTTGGTTAAGGGTTACCTTGTATGTGATGTTTTCCTGGGAATGACGGAAACGGTCAAGGATGACCGATCAACTGACTGGTGACATGTTTTGTGTGGGAACAAAATGCAGACTGACTGACAATATCGTTCTTTTAGAAGATAGAAATTCAAACCTTTTCGATATCACTCCTCTCATACCAATAACTTCTAGACTTCTAAATTCCTCTTAAGTCTGAAGACAAACTATTATCTTGGCAAAAAAAAAAAAATTAAATAATTTTAAGAGATAAGCTAAAAAGGTCATGCCCACTGATGAGTTCTCAAAAAAAAAATATTTTGCTAAAATTTTTAAAAAATTTTGCTAAATTGAGACAAATGCAATGTTCACATTATACTCAGGAACAATGAAAAGTAGACTAGCCAATTCTGACACCGCACAGGATTTCAAATAAAGCAATGTGAACTCTTCAAATCAAAATACAGACTAGAATAAGTATCATACCATCAGGAAGAGTCTCATCTTTCTATGAAAATGTATCTCAAACTCAATTTTCTGCTTTCTTTTACTCACTTAAAAAAGCAATTTTCGTTAACTTTAATAACCCTTTAATAACACTTTAAATTCCCTGAACAATGTTTTTTAATGTAAAAAAAAAAAAAAAGCCTTTGTGCACGGCTGCAAATTTGCAATTTGTTCAGTGATAGGAGATAAAAGGAAAAACCAAACAAGACTGCACGTGTCAAATCTCACTCTAAGAACAGTACCTATCCTGTCGTCCAGCATCTGAAAATGGGTCCTCATACCAAACACAACGACAAGCCAGCAGACTTCAAGGGCAAACAAAACCCCTCTACAAACACTGCGAAACATGATTGCTCTTACATTTCACACCTTACTCATGCAGTGATGAAATCTGGGTAAGATGCTTGAAGTGAAGAGGAATTTCATTAGACTTTTTTTTTTTTTTCTGTTTTTCTGTAACATTTACTTTTTGGCCCTAAGATCCTAAACACAGTTTCACAGTATAGGTCATGCATAGCTTGCAAGTCAAACGTTTTTACAGCTACTGTCTAACTACTATTTTTGGACAACAGATTCACATGCAGCTAATGATCCCAGACGAGGGGCTTTATAAAACACTCTTTATGCCTCACTGACCATTCTATGGCCCAAAGTATGTAAGTAATAACCCCAAAGGGCAATCAATGAATTTGAATCATCATACTTGAGATCATTTATCTTTTAAGCCCAGAAAGGATTTTTTTTTTTTTAGCAACTGCATGTTACTAAACCACAAACTGTTCTCTTAGCCCTACTCTGTACCCTGTCAACACTCTCATGCTAGATCCCACTATGCAACCCTCCAGAATTACATGGTCCAATACGGTAGTAACCAGCCACAGGTGAGTGACTATGTTTAGATAACTTAAATAAAATACAAAATACATTCCTCAGTCATACTAACCCCACTTCAACTACCCACTAGCCGATATGGCCAGTGGCCACTATATTGGACCGCATAGGCCATAGAACACTTCCGTCATCGGAGAGAGATCTATTGAACAGAATAGCTCTAAGCTGCACCAGCACATGGGTTAACCTTCAAGGGACCTACTTTTAGGTCATGCTCAAGACTGAACTTAATTGTATTCTTAAAGAAAATACCTTTTAAGCTTTCTAATCATAAAGTATGACTGAAACTGAAAACCAATTGGCCTTTTCGATCACTACTTGTGCCCCAGGTCACTGTACAAAAATTTCCCAAGACAATGCTTTTTGATAGCATTCTTGGTTGGTTGTACTTAACATATGAAGTATTCTCTTGCTTATGTCATGATCATTAATAAAGATGAAAATTCATGCTTCTTAAAGTTTACTATTTACACAACACTCATTGTCCTTTACATAAGGGTGGGGGGAACCAATGGTTGGCAATTTTAAAAATTCAAATCACATCATTTTTTATTAAATGTCTATACTCATCCTTAACTCAATCATCCTTTCGTTTCCCAGAGAGGTAGATGCTAACTAAAACAGATATATATATATTTAAAACAACAACAACAACAAACTAAAGCACTATTGAGTGAGTAAAGGGTATTTATTCACCCTCCAAAAGATCAGAGCCTGACAGAGACATCAACAGGCCTCGGAAAGAGCAGAGAATAATGCAGTTCTCGTCTCCATTTTGCTGCAGAATTACAAGGGGCCACACACCTCTGTGGGCCTCCATGGACTCATGCACAAAAGGAAGCCACCAGAGGCTGCTCTCAGCTCTGACTTTCTGTGCTTTCAGTTGTGATTTTTTTCCACTGATGTGCAACTGTGAATGCCAGTTGATTGTGTCCCTGGACTTTTGTCACACGGGGTAGATGAGTTGTTAGTGTTGTGGGGAAATGCCAGAAGAGGCCAGCGCGATGGGATGCCAACTAACATGAAAACATCAAGTGTACAAATATTCTATCTGCAGGCTGAGCTATGACGCACAGAAACACGCGCACACACGTGTGCACAACTGCACACTTTGACAGGCAATACACAAGTAACTGAAGGCAGAATCCGTTGAAACAGTATTTCTTAGGTCAGGAAGACACACACACAGAATTCTGATTTGGGTGTTATTGTTACCTTAAATTGTAAAGTCAATAATCTATCACAGGGCTGATTAATTTGGCACTGCTTCACTGCAGCTCTAGCGTGGGACTGTTTTTAAGTTACGTGGACATTTTTACTCTACGGCTTTGCACTAAGAAACACAGGGCGCTCTACCGCCACACACATTAGCGTCTATATAAAACCTACTTAACACGCAGGACTCTAGTTCATACTATACTACGGGGCCAGTCATTTCATACTGAACATAGACGTAGATGTCATTCACAAAAGCAACTCAAATATGGGCTGGCTGAAAACTGCAAGGGTCAAGTCCGTTTGAAATGTAGCATTCTTAATGCAACATTTTCCGAGGTCTTTTTTTTTTTTTTTCCTTTCCTCCAAGAGGTATAGAAATTAGGTCAGACATGCATCACGGCAGCCTGGCAGAGTTTGAGAAATCGACACTAGCCCAACAGTATATTATGTTACGTAATAGAGGATAGTATTCAGTTAATAGGATACCTAAATTATTAATATCAAATAAATCCTAGATTATTTGTTGTATAATGCCCAATAGCTTAGACAATAAAATGGCATTTTAACCTAATTTCTACTTTGAGCTTTCAAATACACTTGCTCCATGAATTCCATAAAAGAAATTAGAAGAGAACCGTAAAGCTGATGGCTATTTCTGAATGCACACACATCCAGACACAGGAAATTACAACTTCAACACCAGCAGATCTTTCTTCACCAGCGTCTGCAGATCACTATACTTTTAAGAATATTCGAGAATTTATGATGAACTGATCCACTTTAGATTGGGAATGTGAGTCGTTAGTTTATCTTGTCACTTTTCTCAATAAAAACATATTTTGAAATACAAGAGATTTTCTCACTTGTACCACCAAGAGGAAATTGGAATCCTAAATGGTTTAAACTCTCACGGAACGACATCGTTCAAAAAGCAATCATGGACTGTCTATTAAAATGTCAGTCCAGGTTTGTGATCGATGAACAACACTCATATCTACCATGATACCTCCAAACTCCGAGCCAAGACAGCGTCTTCTGTCACTTTCCATCTGTGCCTCACAGAATACAGGACTTGGATATACAGAGGAGGAGCAAATGTCGGAAGTGATGCGTGCGTGACACTTCCCGGGGAGAGTCCTGGGTCCTGGCGCTCGAGAGGTGGCCACCGAGTCAGACCCTGGACTCATTCAGGCCCACAAAGTCTTACTCCTGGGATTCTTCTGAAAAGATTCAAAACCTGAGGTAAATCAAATGACACACACACACACACACACACACAAATAACACAATATTTACATTTAAAATTCTTACTTCGTGAGATGGCTTGAGAAAAATTGGCATATAGGGTTCCTGTGGGATTAGGCATTTCTCATTATTACTCAGTTTATTGCTCTCCTGTTGGGCTTTCAGTTTAATAAACACGTAGTGAGCTCTAATTACAAGGGAAGAAAAATGGAGGTACAGAACAAAACACAACTCACTGGAAACACTTGTTCGGACACTTTCTTTAAAAAAAAAAAAAAAAAAAAAGACCATCCACTTCACTTATTTTAATTCGGGTTCCATTCAAAAAGTATAAAAAGCCTTAGCAACTAAATGAAGACTGGATTTCCATTAAAAAGGGGAAAGGAACCAGCACTGCATGTCGTCGCTGAATTTTTAGGGGGATTCTCAGGTTTAGTTCTATTTGTATACATAAGCATCTTTGTTTTAATCTACCACATTTAGAGAAGATCACATTTTATGCACTTGCACAGTTTAACGTCTAAGTAGAATACGTCTATCTCATAACAGGATTCTGACAAATCATAAATCACAGTCCATTTAATAAATGATTATGGGGATGCATGCAATCGTCTTCAAAGCTGTTGCCACCAACGCTCAATGATTTGCCCGGTATCTCGCTGAGACCTCGCGTCTGCCCTTCGCGTCTGTCTCCGGTTAATCAAGTGGCAGCCCAGAGGCCAGCGCTGGCACCAAATGATCAGCGTCGCCCCCCATCTTCTCGCTGCGATCCCATCACCAACACCTGCTCAACCCCGAGTTGGCACCCACGAGAGACTCCCCGGCCGCGCTGTTCAGCCACAGGAGATCACAGTGAAGCGCTTCGAAATGCAAGACATGTTGTGCAGCACGATGCCCAGCAGGAAGACGAGGACGCAGGCCACCAGGATCACAGTGCACACCCCGGACCAGGTGGAGCTTTTGGCCACGCCCCGCCGGTCGGGCTCCTCCTCCACCGCCTCCTGGGGCGCCCCGCCCTGCAGAGGCTGCTGTTCCGCGGGGATGGTCACCACGGTGACCGGCTTCTGCTGGCTCCCGGGCAGCAGGCGGCAGCCCATGTCTCCGGGCAGCAGCGCTCGCTCCTTGGAGATGGGCAGGGGCAGCATGTAGCACCCATTGCTGGGAAGTTTGATGAACACTGGGGTGTGCTCGGACGCGTGCGGGATGGCGATGACCGCCAGGACCTCGGGGTCGTCGGGGAGCTGCGACACGGAGAAGCCCGGGGGCAGCTTGGTGACGCCCCGGCACCAGGGGCACCTCACGTCCTTCTGGCTCGTCCTCATCTGCTGGAGGCACACCGAGCAGCAGGTGTGTTTGCAGTCCAGCAACTTGGGCCTTCGCCGGGGGCTGTAGTAATTGAAACAGATCTGACATTCCAGCAAGGAATCCTGGGAGAGCGTCTCCATCGCGCCTCTGGGAAGCAGGAAGGCCGAGGCCAAGGGGCAGGAGCTTGTTCTCAGGGGCAGGCACTCCCACGCCTTCCTTCTTGGCTTTCCAAAGTCGTGAGGGGATCAGGGAGCTCACAGGCACCGAGCATACTCGAGTGTGTTCATTTCTGAAGAAGACAAAAAAATGCAGAAAAGTTAATTATTTCAAACAAGCTGAGGTGTCAGCACATCAGCCGGGGTTCAAAAAGTCTTGACACTGGGTCAAAAACATAAATATTTCCCACTCGGGAGAGATTACAGGAGTCCCACTTGTAATGCCCAGTGCAAGGTAAAGGAGTTGTCTCAGGCGGCTTCTTCCGGTAAGTACCTTGCTCATTTCTACAGGGAATGCTTTCACGGGGGCACACATGCCCCATATTTCATAAAGAGGGAGACTTGATTATGTTTTGTGTATCTTGGTAGACCCTGGCTTGTTCTTCTAAAATACACCAAAGAAATTCTCTTGCTTCCATTAACTTTGTATCATCTCCTAAAAGTAAATTTCTTTCCTTCAACCCGCTGGTCGTCTTCTCCTGACTCAACTTACCCTCCTGCAAGTGTTCATTGCCAGATTCAGGCAACTTCCCAAATCTAGGGAGTCCATGTAACTTACTTGCTCAATTCCTCTCGCAAAGGAAATTAAAACAGTGCAGCCAAATATCTGGGGACCCCCCCACCATATCTGGGACCCCCCCCACCAAATCATTGAAATAAAGTAATGCTTATCATTTGGTTTCAAAAGAGACAAGAACTCAAAACAACAGCAACAATGGCCAGCCACAGCAATGAGCCTTCAGGCAGCAGGGGTCGCAAAGGCACACAGGGACCCCTAGTATTTTCCATCCCTTACTTTAATGGCAATACTATTTAGGCTCGCACCCAGGAACGGGACCGCAAGCAAGTACTATTAACTCGCCAGTCGTAACCAAGTATTCTAGCAAGAGGTTGCCAAAGAAGACTGGCAGGCAGCCCCCACCATAAAACGAAAACAGTGTAAGCCTCCTGGTACTGAGAGGAAGCAGAATGACTTAGTTCAACTTAACTGGGGTCTGAGGAAACCCCTAAGGCTCCAGTGTGGCAGTGAAGGCTGCTAATTCTGTTTCCTATTGAAAGTGTCCAAATTATCCGTCTCTGGATGGAGTCACAATGGCTCTGGAAAGAACTACCCGACCACTATTGTAGAAAAAAATCACCAGTCCTTGAACCCCACCCACTCCCAGGGCCAGGAGCTAATAACAGGGAAAAGTTCCAGCACACGTTTCTTAAAAAGCAAACCTCCTTTTTCTAACTTCCCTTGTGAAATTAAGAATGTACTCCTTGCCAATGATATGATTTGTTAGAAATCAGAATTAGAAATGGAGGAAAAGTTTAAAGCAAAAAATCATCACTGGTGAAAATAACAATAACCAAAACCAGCAACATACCGTGAAACATTTTAGATGTAGTAAGAGCGCCTCGGTTAAATTACTGAAAGTCAAACAGAATAATAGAGCATTCAGAAAGTTCATATCATAATCAGCTGCTTATCTATCCACTAATTCAAGAAATGTTTATTGAATAATTGAAATCTGCTAAGGATAGAACTCAAATGTTCTCGATGAAAAAACATATTATCGGGTGATGGAGGTGTTAATTAGCTAGATGGGGGGACAGGGGGTCCTTTCACAATGTCCATATAGCAAATCGCCACCACGCACACCTTCAATGTCTTACAGTTTTGTCACTTATACCTCAAAAAAACTGAAAAAAGTAAAAATTAAAGCTATCTGTGGAGCATCTATCAGGCACAAAGCACAATGCTAGCTACTACTGGGCATATAAATGAAACTGATCCAAATCCTACTCTTAAGCAATCTGGTTAGGTAAGAAAGAAAACATGAATAGATTTTCTCTTCCCATTCATGTATTCATTCAGATTCTTATTGAACATCTCCACGTGTCAAGAATTATGGTATTTGTTTTTGTCCCTTGTAACCAGGATCTTGTCACTGCCCGTAAGAAACTCCCAGCCTAGCAGGAACCAGTTATGCATGTGAACAGCTATAATACAAACACAGAGGGAAACGTGCTGGACAGGGGTAGGAGGAATCAGGGAAGGCTCAACGGATGATCTGGATTATGGAGAGAATTTGGACATATAAAAGCAGGGGGCAGATCATTTTCAGGTTCAGAAATCAGTGTGAGCCAAGGAAAGGCGTGAGCAGCTGCAGAATTATTTCTAGGCTCTACCTGTGGCACTGGCTGGAGGATTTTTTTTTTTTCCAAATGTGAGAGTAACTTGAAAATCCCCCCTCTAAGAATTTTATAGTTTTAGCTTTGATGTTTAGGTCTTTGAAACAGATGCCTTTTAATTTTTTATGATTTTATTTTTTATTATTTATTTCTCAGTAATGTCTACAACCAACGTGGGGCTCAAACTTACAACCCTGAGATCAAGAGTCTCAGGCTCTACCAACTGAGCCCAAGGTGCCCCCAGATGCCTTTTACAGAAATGAGATTCTTGGAGAACTTGCAAGCAGCCTCCCGCGGGCCCAGCCCGAGAGAGCGCATTCCTGCAGGGAGGGGAGAGGGGAGTGTGGCCAGGCACAGACCACACACTGTGGACAGCCTTGAGTGCCAAGGATGTGGGGCTTTCTGGTGGGCGATGGGAAAATACCAGAGAGGTTAGGAGTATGAGAATGAGGGGGCGCCTGGGTGGCTCAGTGGGTTAAGCATCTGCCCTCAGCTCGGGTCATGATCCGGGGGACCTGGGACTGAGCCCCACGTGGGGCTCTCTGCTCAGTGTGGAGTCTGTTTTTCCCTCTCCCACTGCTCCTTCCCATCATTCTCATTCCCATCTTCCCACTCATTCTCTCTAATAAATAAATAAAATCTTAAAAAAAAAAAGAATATAAGAATGATTCATTAGGTAGTCAGACTCAGGATAGATTGGAAAGACCTGCAGGGAAGCTATTATAATATTAGACAAGACGTAACGAGTCGTTGAAGGAAAGATGGGCAATTAGGCTGAAGAGATGAGAGGTGCCAAGCGGCAGGAGAGAAGTCTAGTGGGATCCGGCAGTGAATTACAATGTGGCTGTGTGTCAGGGAGAAGGCACAGGTGAAGTCTGGAGAGGAGGGTGGCATCATTAAGAGAAATAGGGATCCTGACGGAACGACAGTGAGTTCTGCTTGGGCCACCTTCCAGTTGAGGTGCTGGGAAGAGATACGAAACAAGTTATTCAGGAAGACAGGAAAGAGTTGGGAAAAAAGCTGAAAATGTGGGGATGATAGTATAGAGAAGAGTCAGGCATGGACCTGGAGACTCAGGTGAGGGCCACCAAAAAGAGCTATCAGCCAGAGACAAAAGAACAGAGAGACACCCTCGGGGAACACAGAGCTCCTTCTGATGGAAAGGATGAACGGGGACAGAGGTAGAAGGAAAGCCATCATCTCCCAGCATGCATCCCTCGCAAAAAAAAAAAAAAAAGAAGAAGAAGAAAAAAAAGGCCTGAGCAGCATGAGGGTATGGAGAGAGAACCTTGGGCTTTGGTGACCAGGAGGTCCTTGGTATTTTTTTAAGAGTGTCTTCAGTGGAGTACCAGGGGGATGACGTAGTCGGCAGGGATGCTGGAATGGAAGCACCGGAGTTCCTTTGGAGGTAGCGTGAGGCAAAGGGGCAGGCCAGTAGCTGAGAGGGCAAAGAATCACTTTGTTTTGAGAACAGAGAAATCTGAGGGAAGAGAAGCAGAGGAGGCAGGCGTGCTCCAAGTCACAGGGTCTGTGCGGTGCTGCCCAACGCCATGACCGCCCGCGACAGGTGCAGGCAAAGGGAGCGCATGAGCTCAAACAGGGGAAAGCTGCCAGACGTCTGCAGTGGGCAAAGCGGAATGGAAATCCCCCGTAAGCCAGCAGTTAGGGTAGAACCTTCTCATTTCAGACCCCAGGTACAGAATTTATTCTTTCCTAAAATACAAAAGCAAAACACAGGGTTTGCTGGCGAATCTTGGCAAATGTTCCTCTCTGTCCTTAGCATTAAAGCCCAGGGACAGAGATAAGGCCACGGTGACAGACCACAGGGAGATGGGCATGTGCTTGGGTGGGAAGGACTGACTGCTTGGAGCTATGGTGGCAGAAATGACAAAAGTGGGGAGGGGACAAGAAAAAGCACAGATTCCTGCAATTTTACGAATTTGGAGACAGCTTTCTTTAACAACGGCACTCAGGACCACCACCTTCAAGATACATGGAGCTGGGACAAAAAAACTGTTTCTTGATACCAGTATGGAAACTGTGACCACGAAATTATCAATCTTCCTTCCTAACAAAACAAAACAAAAAAAAAACCCCTTCCTGCCTGCCTTATCCTTTACCTTACTTTCATATAAAAAATGTGGCAATCAGTTTAGTGGAGGAGGAATAACAAGGGCTTTGGCCTCAATGAACCTTGGGTCCAATCCTAGCTCTATCACCACCAGCTGTGACACTAGAGCGAGTCATTGAACCTCTGGAAGCCTGATTCTTTACCGGCTAAAGAGGAAAATGGAGTTCTAGCTGAATCAGGTAAAAGGCTCAAGGAGCACTGGTGCATCCCTCTCCCTCCCTGCTGACTCCAGACTCCTTCCAGTGCTGTGTGCCATCTGCCCAGAGAGCTCTTCCTGGCTCTCAAAGAACCGCCATTTTGAACAGCTTGGGAGGAAGAATGCAAGGGTTCTCCTTGGCCCTGCCCCAAGGCCTGCCACACCATCATTTTTCAACAAAACCAACATGCAATTTTATTCACGAATTTATGTTCCAAGTAATGCTCACTTAATTGGCATTGCGCTCCTTTAAAACTGGATTATACTACTCAATTTCCAACTCTATCCAAGTAAGCCTAGGCCCTAGCGTAAAGGCTGACGACCAAAGCAGAATGGGGAAACAGTTCCTATCTTCCGTGCTCAGCCACTCAAGGCATCCTGGTGACAGCATCTCTCATCTATCCGTGGACGTGCTCTGTGTGACGCCAGCCTGTACTGCATTCCAGCTTATTTTCTGCAGCATAATTAGTAATGATGATGATTAGTTAGGTAAAGAGAAGAAAATTTATGAGCCTATGGACCAAAGCTGATGATGAATCATCCCTTTTCCCTTCCTTCAAAACCTGGAAAGGTGTGTGTCAACCACAGAAGAAAGGGAATGCAAACAAAGCCCACGTAAGCTGGGAAAGAAACTCGAGTGCCTGGTCTAATGCATCATACATGAAGCACACACAGGTGAGAGCCTCAGGAACCAGAGTCTGAGGTTCTTTCCTTACCAGAGCAAGACACGGCAGTCAAGTAAGACACTCATTACATTCAGGAGGAAAGGGCACTGGGAACGCATACAAACAAGTGTATTCTGAAACATCATGGGACAATTTATTTTTGAAAGAATCTAAAGATCAAAAACCAGATCACAAGAAGAGGAAGAGCCCCTAAAGAAGGACATTCTCAAAATAATTATGGCTTATAATAAGAGAACTAATTTTCAAACGTATTTTCCTAAGACAGTCCTTAGTTTCATAAACGATGTCAACAGTACAGCATACAGATAAAAGGCCTTGAATAATCACTGAACGCAGTACTAACGCATGTTTTGGTTTAAAATGCCTTTCTTAAAAAAAATAATTATTTGACAGCAAGTGAGCAAGTGGGGCGGGGGGCAGCGGGGGGGGTAGAGAAAAGAGAGAGAGGGATAGAAGCAGACTCCCCACTGAGTGGAGCCCAATGCAGGGCTCGACCTCACAACCCTGAGATCAAAACCTGAGTGGGCAGGGCGCCTGGGTGGCTCAGTGGGTTAAAGCCTCTGCCTTCGGCTCAGGTCATGATCCTGGGGTCCTGGCATCGAGCTCTCTGTGCAGCAGGGAGCCTGCTTCCTCCTCTCTCTCTCTGCCTGCCTCTCTGCCTACTTGTAATCTCTGTCTGTCAAATAAATAAATAAAATCTTTAAAAAACAAACAAACAAAAAACCCGAATGGGGACCAGTCATCGGGCACTCAACCGACGGTGGCACCCAGGCACCCCTAAAATGCTTTTCTTGGTTTCAGCTCAGGTTGTGAGTCTGCTCGAGATTTTCTCCCCCGACCCCTTTTCCTTTGGCCACTTGCTTATGCGCCCTCTCTCTCTCTCTCACACTCTCCCTCAAATAAATAAATAAAATATTTTTTTAAAACATGGATTGAGATTTGTGTAACTACAGGGAAGCATGATTGGGGGGTGGGGTGGAAATGCCAAACACTAAAGGGTTGTGTATGTTGTTGTTTGGGAGTAGTGGGTATTTGATGCTCTTCAACACTTGATAAATTTTCCCCAAAATAAAAGATCCCCTTTTAAAAACACTATATAATTTCAAACACCATGATAAAAGGCGTGGGCATGATAAAGTGTCACTATGAATTTAGTGGTGGTAAAATAACACAGACCTCCAATACCGAGTCTGCGCAGTCCCAGTTGCTTTTAGAAGTCGAGGCATATGAGGATAAAAAAGCAGAGGAAATAAATAATCCAGAACGTTGTACTCTGCTTAGACTCTTGCGACCCTCCGTACATCCTGATTTGGATCTGTGGCTGTGACCTTCATTGGGAAGCCTCCCCTCAGAACGGGCATGGACCAAGAGCAACTACATCTGGCTGACCCTGGTTGACCTTGAACTATTCCACCCGATGGTCTCCATCAGGACCTTCAATTCAATGGTCCTGGTGAGCATCATCTTGAAGTCAGAGATTAAACTGGACACTGTCCTGATTTTCTTCCTCTCTGGAAATAGCTCCTCCTTCTGATGCTGGCTATTTATTACTTCATTCTTCAAGAAAAAGTAAATATTTGAAATGGGATTAAATGAAATCATTACAATTCCATGTAATGTGGCATTTCGGCTGGTAAGACCACTTGGTTATACTGGATCTCAGGAAACACTCTCCTAAGTGGCAAGATGGGAATGGCCTGCAGTGACAGACGTGTCGCTGACTTCCGGTCCTCTGGTAGCAGAGAGCAATTCTTTCAGGACACAACTGCCTGATGGACGCAGAGTCCAACTGGTCTAACTACACTCACTCTGATTTAATGGAGAAGGCAGTGGATTCTAGGACTCTGACAAATGTTAAATGAGAATTCCATCGGCCCCAACTCTAATATTTACATTGTTTCCTCCTATGAGCATCCGTGGTTTGCTCTATTTAACGATGTCACGACTCTAGAAAGTGAAAACTCTCAACCATTGTCTTGGATGACCTGAGGATGCGGCAGGGAATGGTGACCCGGTCTAGAGGCAGAGTGGCCTTGGTGGCAGGGGCAGACCCGGTGAGACAGAGATCGTGGCTATACAGGCAGAGGGCAGCAGACCAGCGAGCCAGAAGGCCATGATCAGCCCCAGGGACCTGCACACGACCAGAGGACTGGCCCTGCCAGCACTGCCCATTGGGACAACCACAGTCCCGAAGGACTGGGCCAGAGGACAGGGGCCAACTTTGTTACTCTGAAAATTAGACTAACCAAGCAGGGGAAGCTAAACCACGGCCTTCAGAGATGTTATTTATTCAGGAGCATTTCATTTACTCAGAAGCATTTAAGTCGAGTTACAAAGAAGATAAACAAATTTGATGTCCCCCCCAGTTTGGCAATGCATATTTAAAATCCAAGTATATTGGAATCAAGACATTTTTAGGAATTAAAGCCGAATTTCAGAGTAGCCATGACTGACAATAACCGCTGGTTTTTGTGGGTTTGCTTCTTCTAATAGCTATCAAACCATCACTACTCTTAGGGGTCAGGAAAGGAGGATCTTAGCTCTAATTCTGCCCTAATCAAATGCGTGACCTTCAGCAAGTCACCTCCCTGCGAGCTGTGGGGTCCTCACCTATGAGGACACTGTACGAGATGATCCCTAAAGTACCTTCTAGCAAACACAGTCCTACTACATGAACAAAGTGCTAGTGCTCAGTGACGGAGCCGCCAGGCTATTTGTTCTGCGCTTATGGTACCTGCCAGATCATCTGTAAGTATCATGTTAATGATCTCACAAGAATGTACATCTACGTGAGAGAGCGGGCAGTTCAGTAAATGGGAGGCAACTTACATTAGAAATTTCTTCCTTTGTGCCTCTGGTTCAACAAATGAATTTAGGTAGAGCTAAAGGGCTAACAGAAACAGCCATAACTGATTTGCAGCAACAATCCAAAGCATAACTATCTTATGTCTAATCAATAACCTTCTTAGATCAAGGAAGATAGTGCTATTACTCAAACTCATTACCATGTGAAGGTGGTCCCAACTTTCCCTTGAAAAGTCACCTGCACAGCCGCCCACCTCACACAGAGGATAATATTGGCATAAATCAGATGCTTTGTTTCACCTTCACTTGTTCTGATCACCAGTAATGGTGAAGAAAAAGTTGCAGGTGCTCATAAAAGCAGGGAAGAGATATAAAGGACTGTCAGGGGATCCCCAGGCTCCCTGGAGAGGAGGGATAATAAAAGATGCCATCAGACAGACAGACAGGTAGGACAAAGGGAAAATGATCAATTACCCCAAATCCTAGAATTCTGAGTACAGCCAAAGGAAATGACAAGTCAGACATCTAAGTAGAGCCAAAGAAATGAAAAACAAACACCCTAAGCCTCCCCAATGGCTGGACATCTAAGGGAAAACATTCGGTAGGTAAACAAGTATTTACTGGGAACCCATCATGTGCCAAGCGTTATCCAAGACACTGAGACACTACAACCAACTAGTGCCTTTGCCCTCAAGGAGCCTAGACGTGCACTTGAGGGAGGAGCTATGGAAAGAGAACCAAGGGGTGGGAGGGGGGCGGCCAGTCAGAGCACTGAAAGGAGGTGCTTCTTCAATCGATCACGCACAGGCCTCAACCAGAACTACCAAGCAAAGAACTTTCACTGCCTGTTAGAACCCGAAAGGTTAGAGCCAGCTATCAGTGGGCTCACTGTTCTTCCTGCTCCGGTGACACCGGGGAACAGGAAAGTCAGAGGGAAGGACACTGACATTTCCTTTTATGATTAAGCACCATGTTAGACCCATGCGGGCATCACCCCAGACAGCAAGGTGGGCTCTGAGCTATAAGGGCTATAAGCCTCAAGAGAAGCCGGAGTTTGAGTTTGAGTTTGAGGGGGGAATCTCAAGGTCGTCTAAAGACAGCCCAATGCCAGCGAAGCACATTAGGTCATCACTGGGGAGAAGGGTCTGAGGAATTGAAGGACCCCGAGGCTCTAAGTAAGCAAGCTCCTGGGAAGGCAAAGGCCCCTCTCTGCCGTGGATCCCCACTGCCCCTGCTCTTCATGTGTGGGGTACAGGGGGATGCTGAAGGCCCCAGTCAGACTTGCTATGTATCCATGTGCATTTCCAGAATATGAACCACACAGGTGCCTTCCCCACCAACCCCAGCACAAACAGAAACCTTCAGGCAATTTGTTTTTTAATTTTTCCCATTGTGTTTTGTCTGTATCAGAGACCCTCGACTTTCTTCGGTAAAGAGGCAGATATGAATTTTAGGCCCTATAGGTCAAACAGGCTCGTTCACAAACACTCAACTCTGCAAAGTGTGAAAGGAGTCATAGACAACAGACAAAGAACAGTGTCTTTACAAAGACAGGCCTAGGACTGGAGTTGCCCAACAGGCTATCATGTGCTGACCCCAAATGGCTACCATTTCCCCTCAGCCCTGCCCTTAATCCCCTAAATTCAATGCATTACTCTGGAGACACCCATCCCCACATCTGCTTCTTGCTTTAACATCAGTTATCTCACCTGGTATCTTTCTGTCAAGTTCCAGAAGGCAAAATACTTTCATAGTTATTTGGGGAGATAAGAGAGTATCAGCTTTACAGATGCAACACCTTTTTAAATGACTGTTTTCAGAAAACAGGTAGAGACGTGAGCAAAGACATTGACAATGACCATCATACCTGACCACTAACTGCAAGACCATTCATGAGAACACAGAAGTAGGGTTCCAGACTTCTTTCCACTTAGAAATATGGATCTATTACTTGGACCAAATGGCAATAACTCTAGAATTTATCATGACCACTCCAGATTAAAGACAACCCCTAATTTAATGGAATGTCACAGGGACACAGTGGTAATGGCGCTGGACTGCCCGAACTGTGGATACAATCCTGTGTTCATCTCCACAGTTATGGCCAGCCGGGAAGTAGCTGAACCAATTTAGATCTCGCCAGGTTAATCTCAGCTTTAAAGACCTTATTTATTTATTTGACAGACAAGAGATCACAAACAGGCAGAGAGGCAGGCAGAGAGAGAGGGGAGGAAGCAGACTCCCCGCCGAGCAGAGAGCCTGATGTGGGGCTCGATCCCAGGACCCTGGGACCATGACCTGAGCCGAAGGCAGAGGCTTTAACCCACTGAGACACCCAGGCGCCCCTAATCTCAGCTGTATGTTGCTATCTCATGATGCTTCACCTTTATCAAGAAGGACACTGGTACATTTCCCAAACACATGGAGAAGTCCTTCAAAGTGCCACAGAACACGGATGAAGATGAAAACTCCATTAATCTGAGACACCCTGAGGCTAGAAGGAGGGGCAGGATAGGAAAGTCTTAGCTCAACTTTATTTATTTATTTTTTAAGATTCATTTATTTATTTGAGAGAGAGAGAGCAGGGGGGTAGGGGGTGGGCAGAGAGAGAAAGAGAACCTCAACCGCTGCACTGAGCACAAGCCCAACACGGGGCTCAATCTCATGACCCTGAGATCACAATCTGAGCCACAACCGAGCGTCAGACACTTAACCGACTGAGCCACCCAGGCACCCCTTGGCTCAGTTGAAAAAAAAAAAAAATCTAAATATTAAGACTCACCTACTTTTACACATTTAAAAAATATAAAATACATACATTTCTTAAGATTTCCTCAGATTACCTGGAAAACATTCTAAATTAAACATCTGAAAAGAACAGCACATTAAAAACCTGGTGGGTTTTATAGATATCTCTTTAAATAAATCTATTCGGGAGCTAGTCGTAAGATTATTTTCTTTGAGCAGGGAGTATTTATTGCTGCAATCTCTCTACCTAGCATCAATTTCAATGATTCATGGCATAAGTGAAGTCTCAAACTGAAGTTGCTAAGCTCCCTAAAGGCACCAGTACTAAACTAAACCCAGGAAGTGCCGTGGGGCGGGGGGCGGGGGGGTGCGCAGGGAGTCAGCTGTCAGTCTGCTTGTTACACTTCTGCTTTTTCTGACATCCAGCTGCAGTAACTCAATGAGACTTGACTTTCCACTTAGGCAGGGCAAGAAGAAAAAAAAGCAACCCCCCCCCCCCCCCGCCAAATGGTACAACCACAAGCCATCAACCATGAGTCCATCTTTCCTAACCTCACAAGAAATCTGAAAGACTTCTCCTTTGCTTTCTTATGTTTGTTTTTAAGTCAACTCAGAAGTAATATTTGACAACAAAATGCACATACTTTAAACAGAGTTCAATGAGTTTTGACAATACACACAGCTGTGTAAGCACAATGTCAATCAAGCTATTTCCATCACCCCACAAGGTCCCTTTGTGCCACATCCAGTCCATCCTCCCTCTCTGTCCCTGGCTCCGATCTAGCTTTGAATCTGTAGCTTGTCTGTAGATATAGGTTTAAGGCAAGTGGCAATATTCTTTTTTTTTTTTTTTTAAAGATTTTATTTATTTATTTGACAGACAGAGATCTCAAGTAGGCAGAGAGGCAGGCAGAGAGAGAGGAGGAAGCAGGCTCCCCACTGAGCAGAGAGCCCGATGCAGGGCTCCATCCCAGGACCCTGAGATCACGACCTGAGCCAAAGGCAGAGGCCCCAACCCACTGAGCCAACCAGGCGTCCCAAGTGGCAATATTCTGAGTGTACTTTCAGATGACCTAAGACCATATTCTGGGGAATAAGGTGTTGAACCAACTTTACATTCATACTCCCAGAGAAGACCACAGAGTAACAAAGAGTACTCTGAATGCATTCATTCAAATACGGACAGAGTACAAGGCACTATCCTGGGTTTGGGGGATCCAAAGAGAAAAAGATGGGCCCTTCCTTGCAAAGATAACCTTGTGATGTGGTCTGGGCTTCATGCAGGCTATCAGACAGCAATGGAAGAAGAGACACGTGGTCTGCCTAGGGAAGCCTGGCAAGATTTTTCAGGAAAAGGTGGCACTTTAACCTCAAGGATGAGGCCACAGCGTAAGTAAAGGCACAGACTGCGCAGTACCAGTGGTTACGGGCAGGGCTCTGAACCCACGGCCTCCAGCAGTACTCATGTTATGTCTGTCAGCACCTACCTCAAAGGCTGTGCAGACTTCAATGAGTTAGAACACACGTCAAACTCTCAGAACGGTGCCTGACCCCCGGCCGGCTCTACCTGATGAGGAAGGAAAGGGAAGGCCTGCCGGAGCCTGATGGACGGCGGAAGGCAGTGGGGTCTGAGCAGCATTAACGAATCCATCAAGTAAGCACAGTCTTCCCTCTGCGCTCTGAGCTCAGCGGAAAGGCGGACAAAGAAACAGGTGGGCGTTCAAATGTAGCCTTGGCTCCAGGGTTCTAAAGCAAGGCAGGAGGAAGTCCCCAAAGCCAAAATGGCACTTCCCTGGTCCTCGCACTGAGGTTCCAAGGAACCCAGTAGCTGTCCCTGCCAGCTGGGAGAGGTCAGGTCACTAGGTGGCAGTAGGAGCAGGGGGCAAAACATGCCCCCCCCCCCCATGGAGGGCAAGTAAGTCAGCGAGTGAGGAAGGAAGGAAGAAGAGAATGAGGAGGGAAAGCGGGAGGAGGAAAGAGCGGAGGGGGAAGGAAAGAAAGCAAGACAGAGTAGAGCCCTTCCCCCTCCTCCTTGCAACTCCTCTGCGAGGGGCACTGAGGAAGGCCCAGCCCCCAGCAGCAGGCAGAAGCAGCAGTTCTGATTTTGGGGGAAGCTCAGGAACAGAAGGGCAGGCCCCTCCCCCAGTTCTCAGGGTTTGGATTTTGTCCTGTGCGTGGCTGGGCTGCTGAAGACTTCACTGGGGAGCAGTATCACAATCATAACCACATGATCTTTTTTTTCCTTTTTAACCATTTTAAAGTTCACAATTCAGTGGCATGAAGCACACTCCTAATGTCGGGTAAGCATCATCCCTATTTCCAGAAACAACGTCTTCATACCCAACAGGAACTCTTGTAGGGCCAACGGCAGGCTGCCCCAAGGGGGGGCCACTCTGACATGAAGATTATTTTGAGTTAAAAGCAATCCAAACCCAGCAGATTCAGGAAAAGCTCTTCACCTCCCCTTCCACTGCCTGCCTGTACCAGGAAGAGAGGTATTCACGGAGATTTCTCTTTACCTATGAAATGAATCTGTGTAACAGGGCCACCTTTGCTTTACAGACATCTCCTCTCACCTCCCCACTAATGGACTTTCTCCCCTTTGTGTCAGCAGACCCTACCCCTCTCCTTAGCTCACAGAAGCCCCATGGTGCCTCACTGTCTTTGGGATTTCGGGTCTGTGTGGATTCCCTGTATGTATGAAACTACATTTGATTTTCTCTGTTCGTCTGTCTCTTGTCAATTTGATTCTCAGGCCAGCCAGAAGGACCTCGAAGGGCAGAGGAATTTCTTCCTCCCTGACACTTGGTACTCCTCAAGAATGTAACTCCCCGTCCCTGGTAACCTCCCTTCTGCTTTTGTTTCTCAAGGAATTTGCCTATTCTAGGTGCCTCATGTAAGTGGAACCATATATTTGTCCTTTTGTGTCCCCATGGGGCTCCCTGCTCAGCAGGGAATCTGCTTCTCCCCCCTCCACCCCTCCCCGAACTCACACTTGCTTACATGTGTGCATGTTCTCTCTCTCAGATAAATAAAAATCTTTTAAAAAAATAAAACCCTAGTGTCCATCTTGGGTGCATAGAGATCAGGTGTTAAGGCTCAAGCTTGTCAACTCCCCCAGCTTCCGGCACCCAAAATAAATTTCTCCCTTTCTCTTTTCCAACTCTCCTTTCTTGAGGTACCAGCTTCTCTTACAAGTTTATCCAAGTTTGTTTGGCAACAGTGTTGGCCAACCCAGCCAGAAGCTACGTTTTGATTGGTCTGGCCCACTTGGGGGATGGAGCGGTTGGCCACTACAGTGCCCAGGCTCTTGCGTGCGGCTCCCGGGTTAGTGACTGTTACCAAACAGACTGTTTGGTAACGTGACAGGGGAGGAAAAGACCCCCCATGGTTCTGGTTCAGACAACCGAATGGAGGTCAGATTTCTGAGGAAGGCTGCTTACTGAAAGGCAGCACGGTGTCTGGAGGTTACGGAGATGGCCAATATGCTCTGAATCTTTAAGTTTTCTAACTGCTCAAGTTCTGACTTCCATGCGAAACTTAGATAACCACTGCGGAACTAGCATTACCAAATAATTTATATGACATTATATTTCACCAAGTCAATTATTAGACAACAAAGAAATGGATATTTTCATTACTGGGTCCTCCAGGAAAAAAAAAAAAAGAGGAGAAGAGACTATGAACCACAAATGTCTAAATTCACAGAGATTAAACCTTAGCAGTGTTCAAATTCTTCTCATCTCTAAAAAAGCACAGTGTAAAATATTTGTAAGAGGTTCTGTGGTGCCAGGCTAGAGCAGTTTATTAGGACATCCCATTGTCAAATAAGGCTCAAAGCTATCTTTTGCCATGTAAATTCCTCTCTCTAAACCCTGGCTCTGGTTACCAACTAAATGGGAAGAAATGCTCAGATTCACCACCTCTCCCTTTGTGGCTCATTCAGCTCCACCCCCCACCCCGCCCAAACAGATACATCTTTACAGATTAATAAAGCCTGCCAAGCCCAGTAGACGGTATACAGTAGGCGCTCGTCTATAATAACACCCAGATGAGAGAGCCTGTCTTCCTCTCACTGTCGTATTATTTCCATAATAAGAATATTCAACTTCACACGGAGGCCCAAACTGAAATGTGAGGTTATGGATTATCCTGAGTTTTATATCCAAGACCACACACAAAGTATTTAAGCTTCAAGAATAAAAAAATTAAGCAGTTTTGGACATCACGCTCTCCCCCTACTCTCACCAAGTACCCTTGGAGGGGAAAAAAAACAACAACTGTAAAGTAAGCCTATTTAATCTTTCAATTAACTTATTGAGTTTCAGCTTTCCTATCCTTTGTGAAAAAAATTCTCGTAACTTCCCTTTCTCAGAAGAGTCACAAAATATATCTAAAAGCAGTAAGTTAATATTTTCTTGTATTAACCCAATTCTACTTTTGAATTTAAAATGCAGAGATGCAGCAATAATAGGAGTAAAACAACAAATACAGATTTAAATGAAAATAAATGTCTCACAAACCGTCAGCTGATGTAGGTCATGGGAATCAGATTACATTGGTTTATTGAGACAGCCAGTCTATTTGGAAAATAACTCTCTAATGCTGTCAAGTTACTGAGCAACTTAAAATAAAACAAGGTTGAATTTAACCTACACTGAAAGGAGGGAAGAGGTGGCAAAGCCTCACATAAATTCCAACCTAAGGTGATGGACAGGGCAGATCCCGCCCCACCCTCCTCCGCAGCCACACTTCAGTTCCACTGCCGTCCTTCCCTCAGACTGTCGCAATCCCTCCGTGTTCCCGTCAATGGAATATCAATGAGACCACAGAACCACAGACTCACACACAAATACAATTTCCTGAGGAAGTGATTCTAGAGCTAATATCAGTGAACACGAGGGCCCTCTGTTAGTCTCATCGGTGTGTTTTTCTTTAGCTGATGGGAAGCATTCTAGGGCTTTCAAGGCCAAAGGGACTCTGCATTTTTTAAATGCCATCTATCCCTGAAGCTGGATTATAACAAGCAGATAAAGAGACATAAACATCATGACAACAATTTGAAGAGATTTTTCTTTCTGTCCATCAAGCCAGGATGGGGCAATAAATACATCACCCAGGGTTCCCCATGATGGCTACTTTCATAACCCGGACTGCCATTTGCATTGGAAAAAAAACCATCCACAAGATAAAATATCAAATACACGGGCACCACAACTCCAAGACGCCAATGCACACCTTCTTTATTCCACAAATAAAGTCATCATTCCTGCCATCAACCCTCCAGTGAATTACTCTCGCCAAACACTAGAGCAAATGATGGGACCCCTTGGTTACTTAGTCAAGTACTTGTCATGCCCTGGCTTGAACTCCACCCTCCAGCCACTTGGGGTCACTCACACTTCTATAACAGCAACGTGCCTCTCAGAGCCTCTAAACTTCTACACACACATCCTTCTTGGCTTGCCGGCAGTTCCCCTTTTTGGTCTGGAAACGCGATGTCCAGCAGCAACTCTAAGAAACCATCTCTTACCCTTCTAGCTGGGTAAGGTGCTACACTTACACTCTCATATTCTGTTTACTTGCATCTCCCCCATTGGAAAGGGTTCCCTCAGGGCAGGAACCTACACACCCCCTGTGTTTGACCAACCAAGGGGTTGGATGGATTCCTGTTTACCAGCATCTCCCCCTACCCCCCAGCATGAATACAGCGCAGAATGGTCTCCGCACTGAGGACAGGAATCTGACTGCTGTCCAGGAAGGGCTCCAAAATGCTTGTAGACTGAAAACTAATTGAAATTGAGCCATTTCTGAAAAATTAAGGACATACGGTTACCAGGATTGCGGGCAATTCAGAAATCATGAATAGGGTAAGATTCACACATTAATCGTATGCTTGCATTTACCTCTTCCTAGAATGGTATGTTAAAGGAAGGAGTTACTGGGTAGGAAAATAACCTCAGATGTTAAACTGGTACTTTTTTTTTTTTTTTTAAGATTTTACTTATTACTTGACAGAGAGACACAACAAGAGAGAGAACACAAGCGGGGGAGTGGGAGACAGAGAAGCAGGCTTCCTGCCAAGCAGGGAGCCCAATATGGGGGCTCGATCCCAGGACTCTGCGATCATGACCCAAGCAAAAGGCAGAGGCTTAACGACTGAGCCACCCAGGCGTCCCTAAACTAATATTTCTACAAAATACTTTGAATCCATGCCTCATCATGTCCACTGAAGCCAGTGCCTGGGAGTGGGGTCCTGACAAACACCTGCAAAACCTCCCTGGATGATTGTCATGTCCAGTGAGGTCTGCCAGCCACTGCCAATTCCTCATCTAACCAGAATGGGCATCTACCCCACAGCAGGCTCCCTTACACACTGCTCTTGGGAGAACACGACAGCCGGAGGGGGAGGAGTCGTTATTTGATAAACCTACATGTGATTTACCTGTCCACCTGGTAATTCCACTTCTAAGTATTCACTCTGAAAATATACCCCCGTGCACCCTAGACAAACTATTCACAAGGTAATTCATTTCACCATTATTTGCAACAGCCAGATGCTGGGAAAAAAAGAAAATTAAATTTCCATTCACAGAAGCTCATTGGTTTCTAGCCACCAGCGGAGTAGTATGGAACATGGCAAACAGAAGAATGAGGAAGATGCTATGAACTGCTTTGCAATGATAGCCTGGTGATACTAAGTGGGGGGGGGGGGCAAGGTGGAAGAAAGAAGGGGAATAAGAAGATAAATTTGTTTATTTTCACGAAAAGAGAGAACAAACCAATTCATGTCACAATGGTCACAAGTGAGGGAGTGGGTGGGAATGGAGAGGAAGGGCATGATGAGGCCGAGGGCTCTCTCACTGCATCTTTTAGACAGCTGCGACTTTGAGTCATGTATACATTGCACTTATTCAAAAACTGAATTAAATCAAAAAAGGATGAACAAAATCAAATCCTAAAATTAAATATATACACAGAAACAACTGAACTGAGCTCAGATGGACAACATAACCACCATAACATACCAACATAATCGGGGGTGGGGTGGGGGATGCAGAAGGACGAGAAGAATGAGGGGAAGGAGGAGGGGGAGAGAGTTCTTTATTTTTATTTTTAAAAAAATTTTTTTTTTAAGATTTTATTTATTTATTTGCCAGAGAGAGAGAGAGAGAGAGAGCGTGCACAGAATGGCAGAGGGAGAAGCAGGCTCCCCGCCGAGCAAGGAGCCCGATGTGGGACTCGATCCCAGGACGCTGGGATCATGACCTGAGCCAAAGGCAGCCACTCAACCAACTGAGCCACCCAGGCGTCCCGAGAGTTCTTTTTTAATGACGACTCCCAGCATATATATGAAAAACAAGAGATTAAATTTTTTAAACCACCATTTTGCCACCTCCAGTGTAGTGTCTGACTTAGCTGAAGATCATCCATAAATGCCAAAATCCCTGGGTGAAAGGTTGCTGGAAGACAGCATAGTGTATTTACTCCCTCGGAGATCAGCTCACAGGTTGCTTATTAAATGGTGAAGACAAAAATCGTCTCTACGATGGCAAGATCTGGCAGGCGTCACCTTAACCAAAGCTCCAACTCAGCACCTCCCAATAATGGCACAGGCTGATGTCACGTGCTTCCCACAATGGCGCACGGAAGAACATGATTTTGCCTGTGAGGTGCCATGCCAACGGGTTCATCTTGAATTTAATCACAAGGAACAAGATGTGGAGGACTTTTATGAGCTCCTCAAAGCCGGCAATGTCATGGAGAGGAAATCAAAAGCAAGGAGACTGTCCTAGATTATAAGACTAAGAAGATGCATCAACCACGTTGGGATCCATGACTGGGTGTGTGGGAGGGGCTCTCTACAGTGATAAAAGACATTTAAAAATATGGACTGTGTATTAGGTACTATTACTGAATTAATGGTGAATTTCTTGGGTGTGATGATGGGATTCTGAGGGAGAATGTCCCTGTTCTTGGGAGATACATGCGGGAAGTATTCTGGGAGTAAGGTGTCATGATGCCCGCAAACGAGGTGAAGTGTAAAATTCATCTCCATTCCACCTGTTGAGTTATTCCTTCTGTTTCTGAGACTTCAGGTGACAGAAAGCTAAATGCAGCCAAAGCAAGCCTCTTACACTCCCTGAAAAGCTGCGAATCACCCCTCAAAAACGTGTGAGGGTCTACAAAAACAAAGCTTCCTGATTATTAGGGGCTGAACTGTGCTCCTCCCCAACCCTGTAACTCATACACTGAGGTCCTAACCCCAGTCCCTCAGAATGTGACTGTATTTAAAGACAGGGCCTTCAAAGAGGTGATTGAGTTTAAATGAGGTCACTAGCGTGGCCCTAATTCAGTATGACTACATCCTTATGAGGAGGGGAAATTAGGGCACAGACAGGTATCCCGAAGAGCACATGAAGACACAGGGAGAAGGTGGCCATCTACAAGCCAAGGAGACAGACCTCCGAAGAAACCAACCTTGCTGACACCAAGATCTGAGACCTCTAGCTGCCAGAATGGTGAGAAAGTTAACTTCGGTTGCTTAAGCCACCCCGTCCATGCTACTCTGTTAGAGCACCCCAAGCAAACGAATATACTCACTTTCTGCTTTTCTTTTCTTTTTTTTTTTTTTAAGATTTTGTTTATTTACTTGTCAGAGACAGCACAAGTAGGCAGAGTGGCAGGCAGAGGCAGAGAGAGAAGCAGGCTCCCCGCTGAGCAAGGAGTCCGATGCGGGACTCGATCCCCAGACCATGACCTAAGACAAAGGCAGTGGCTTAATCCACTGAGCTACTCAGGCATCCCTTCTTCTTCTTCTTCTTCTTCTCTCTCTCTCTTTTTTTTTAAGAGTTTGTTGTTAAGTAATCTCTACAGCCAGGGTGGGACTCGAACACACAACCTGAGATCAAGAGTCGTCTGCTCCACAACGGAGCCAGCCAGGTACCCCTTGTGCTTTTGATTCATTTGCTTCTTCACCAGGCCAAGTGTCTAGCAGAGTTCCTGGCTCACAGCACCCAAATGCACCCTTTCCTTCAGACTTTGCAAGAATGGCACACACGGTCCTTCAATCCCATCCCCATTAATCACACGGGCTCCATCCCCCACCCCCTCCCCTAGGCTCCAGGACACCCTCCAACTCCTGGTTCCTTGCCTCTGGGCCTTTCAAGAAACACACACACACTGTCCCTCCTGACTCCAAGGCTTCCCTCCACAGCCCTTACAGAGCTGGAGGCTCCCTCCACCCAGTTCCTCAGCTCTTTGTCCGTCCCGATGAGACCCCTCCCCATGCCGCAAGATAACTACCTGTTCACTCACAATTCCCACCCACCCCCCAGATCTGGCTGCTCTAGAGCGGGAAATAACGTGTTCTTTCTCTTTGCGAACCACAGCATTTAAGCACATGCTAGGCACTCATATTTTTGGTGAATTAAATTAACATGAAACATGAACCATCCTTACATGTTCAATTTCAGACTCCTAACTTTTCATTCACTTGGCATGTTCAAGGGACCAGAGAAGCAATCACAAAAAGGATTAAAAAGTTCAGCCCTATCACCGAAGGCAGAGGAATGATCCTTACATCGCAGTACTTGAAGCCAAATGAAGCCAAAATGAAGATTCATTTTCGTTAGTATTCGCAGAAATGAATCTTAGAGAACCAAGATCAAATTAAACGTACCTCAGTGTGAGCTTAAACCAACCTCCCTTTCTAGAGTAAACTGTTGTAATCCTTCTTCAGTCCCTGGCCAACCACCTCTCCTGCCACCCCCCCACCCAACTTGGCCCCAAAGCACCTACAAATACATCACAAGCTTCCTAGATAGCACTAACATTCCCGTGGCTCGGGAGAGGTGGAAGAGCCGCCATTTACTAGGATGGCAGCAAAGGGTCCGGTAAAGGACAGCCCACAGACAGAGGCACGTCTGCTGTCCAAAGCTACACTCAAGGTCCTTGCTTCCCCCTCCCCATCCAGATCCAAGTCCGACCTATCCTTCTCCCATGACTCACCTCCTTGCCTCCCACTTCCTCCCTCCTGGGGGATACCTGCCCTTTGTAGGTTGATGCTCCTTTATCCTAAAATGCCTATACTTCCCATCTGTTCCTTCGTCCTTCCTGTCCCTACTGGTACCTGCTTCTCTGCTAAGACCAACACAGGCTGCAGATTTATTCTCAACCTTCCTCACCTATCAGCAGTCCCGGATGACCTTTGCCATGTTCTTCTATTCCACAGCTTCACCAAATGTAATGATTACTCACAGGACCCCATCTTGTTGCCAAAAAACCCCAAATAATTTCCCCTTCCCCAAAACATTTAAGTTGCAGACCAGAGGTCCCATTACTGTTGTGCACTCAAGGTTATTTACGACGTAAGAGCTGTACAACGATTAAAATCAGAAAAATGCACCAAATATCCTGACAATGCAAAGGGACAGAATCCAGGGTCACATGTTGTATTTACCTGTCCTGATTCTTTACTCTTCTTCAATCTGGAACAGTTCCTCAGTCTTCTCTTGACTTTATTATAACCTTGACAGTTTAAAGATTATCAGGGGTTACTTTGTAGAATACCCTTCAGTTTGAATTTGTCTGTTGTTTTCTCATGAACAGACTTGGTTTACACACTGTATTTGGTGGGGAGACGAGAGAGCTTACAGAAGTAATTCTAGCAGGTGGTTATGTGATATTAACTTGATACTTGTGTCTCCCACATTTCTCCACTGTTAAGTTACTCCTTAATCCCCTTCCTTTTGTATTTAACAAGTATTTTGTAGAGAGGTACGTTGAGGCTTTATAAATCTTATTCCTTCGGAAACGTGCATCCACCCACTTTAGCACGCTTTCAAACGATGGTTGCCGGATGGTGATTGTTAATTCTACCCTTCCTTCTACACTTATTAGCTGATATTCTAGACAGAAAGTAGATAGAATTAGCCGATATTCTAGGTGAATGTCCTCTTTTCCTTATTTATTTTAGTCATACTAGTATGGGCTCATTGAGTTTATACGATTCAACGAGTTAAGACCCATTACCGCTGTATTTATTTTGATGCTGTAAAGTACCCTAGGTTTGGCTACTGGGGGCTCCTTCAGGCATGGTTCCTATGTCCCCATCATTCTTGGAGCACTTCCTTACTTTGTGACACAGAAAGATGTTTTAGGCTCATCTCATACGTCCCCTGTCCCAGGCCCAGAAACAGCCACTTCTCCCAGGAGCCCATTCCCTTCACTTGCAGAATGGCATCTAGAAATCAAGATCGTAGTGGGGTGCCTGGCTGGCGGGCTTGGTCAGTAGAGCATGCAATTCTTGATCTTGGGGTTGTGAGTTTGAGCCCCACATTGGGTGTAGAGATTACTTGAAGGAAAACAAAAACAAAGACAGAAAGAAACCAGGATCTTAGAAACCAGAAATATACTCATGGCTGTCACTTATCACTGCTCCCAGGACCTGTCAGTGGACATGGCTAGGAGCTGAGCTCCCCTGGAGATGGCCAGCATCTTGCTCCCATGTAGCAGATAAGCCTCAGTATCAGTTAAATCGGCTAGGATCCTGCAATTGGACTGGTCTGTCTTTTCTTAATAGCCCACAACCCAAGGAGCTATGCTTACAAAGCTGGGGTCCTATCCTGTCACTCACAGCTCCCTCTTCTCTTCCAAAGCCTCACACTCTGGTCTGGGAGCTTCTAATTCTACCTGATTGTGTCATCCTTGGTCTTTCTCCTTGTCACACTACCCTGTGTGTTCGCATCTAACTTCTTGGCCTCCTAGGTGGACTTTCATAGAACATGGGTTCCAAGGAGCCCAAAAGCCCTGCCCTGTGCACAATCCATCCCAGCTCCCAGAACCCCAGGAATCTGTTTGTCCCAGAGGAGAATTTTCCCACTAAAAAACAGCACCAAAAAAAAAAAAAAAAAATTACATTCTTCAAGGTGATAGTTTGTCTTTCCCTATGTTAATTTCTAATGGATTAAAAAAAAAAAATTTTTTTTTTAGGTGGTATAGCAAAGTGATGGGTACCTTTTTAGGTCTGTGGGGATGATATTTTGGTCCCAAAGTCAGGGCTCCTCAGCTAGTCCTACATTTCTGAGCTTCTTCCCTTTCTCTGCCTCTGACATCACCATTTTTTTTCTAAAAGCACCATTGTTATTCCTTCTCTACTGCTCTGCTCAGCTTCCATCCCCAGAACTGTGTTCATCCAGGTAACCTAGAGATGACGTATAAATCTTCTGGTCCCTGCCACCTGCTCTAGGAGCCTAATCTGGGGTGAGAAAGACTGTCACAGAGTCCTTGAAACAGCCATTCATGGGAAAGGCGATCAGAAGTCAGTCCCAACCCATTGCACAGTCCATCTTCTGCTTTTTGGAAGTTTCTACAGGGTTGCATACATGATGGATGTTTAATAACATTGTCAGGCTAACTAGCAGTGATTTCTAGTGGGTACCCATAAAAAGTTACTACAAAGGCCTATAATTTTGGACCTCAAAGCTTTCATTTTTCCAAACGGGAAAGGTATGTAATAAATATCTCCAGAACCACAATGTGATATGACACTAGCTATTAAGGCTCAAGGAACCAATATCCGTGAAACAGTCCCTTATCCATTAATAATAGTTACAAAATGTCAAATCCCACAGCTGGGCTGGGCTGCAAATCTTATATTCTTTACTTAAGAATAGATAAATAAATAAGCATGAGTTGGTCTGACTCTTCTGGGCATAGAGAAGCAAGATCTTTGTAATCATCATGTCAAACGTGAATCCACGAGTTCTGAGTCAAGGATCCCTCTTCCAGACTAACAATCCTTCACTCTCAGCTACAAACGTTCTGAGAAAGGGATTAAAGGGTACAGACTCCTCTGTGTCTGAGAGGGCAGAGGTGCAGAAAAGCACACATGTACACAAGCAGAGTGTGCCTCTAACTTCACAGAGCTCGATCATGGGGGCCCCAGGTGAAGAGCCCCTGCCCTTGGCCAGCGCTTCTCAAATGTTAATGTGCCAATGAATCACAGATGCTGCTTTGAGCGGCAATCTTCTAGAACAGAGGTCAGCACCCGTTTTCTGTCTGGGGACAGATGGTAAATATTTTGGGCTTGGTGGGCCACACGGTATATGCTCCAAGAACTCAGCTCTGCTGCTGTTCCAGAAAGTGGCCACAGACAATAACAACCAATGGATGCACCTGTGTTTTAAAAAAAAACTTTATTTACAGAAATAGGAGGCAGGCTGGCTTTGACCTGAGGAATATGCTGGAAGGTATTACTTTAAATCCAGCACAAGGACTACAATAGCAAATTATAAAACTAAACTGATTTTTTTTTTTAAACTTAACTGATTTCTTAAAGGTTTATCACATACTCACTTTGTTACAAACTTAACCAGCAAGTCCCATCGCCACATTTTTTCCTATCGCACAATCTGTTACGAAGAAGCCACTGTTCCGACATGCAGCCGCACGGTGAGGGTTGGACTAACTCCACATTATAAACATCTCCTGAAAGACCCTTTGTGGCCTGCTTTTCTACCTCACAGCACAGTTCTATTAACTGACAGCTGACCACGAGCCAGCCATAAAAGCAGAACACATTCCTTCGTGTTCCAAGCTGCCCGTTTCTCTTCTGAATCCCTCTGTCATTTTAACAGGCCTGGCAGCTGTCAGACTCAGGCCAACAGTCACAAGGGCTTTGTCTGCACAGAGACTTGTTTTCACAAAAATCAGACCCACACAAGGCTCTTCTCTGGCCTGGCCTGGCCTTCATGGCCAAAGGGCAGACGCTTGACTACTGAGTGCCTTCCCAGGTGCGCTGCCCTGAGTTGCTTCCCATTCTCCTGACTTTCTGGAAAGCCACTTCAACCACAGCCTGTTAGCCCCACAGAATGGAGGGGGTCTGGATGGGTTTTCCTCTCAAGAGTCCTGCATTCTTTTCTTTTCTTTTCTTTTTTCAGTGTTCCAAGATTCACTGTTTACATATAATACCCAGTGCTCCATGCAATCCGTGCCCTCCTTAATAACCACCACCAGGCTCACCTATCCCCCCCCCCACCCTCATCCCCTCCAAAACCCTCAGTTTGTTTCTCGGAGTCCACAGTCTCTCATGCTTCGTCTCCCCCTCCAATTTCCCCCAATTCTCACTTTTCCTTTCCTTCTGCTAATGTCCTCCTGTTATTCCTTATGCTTCACAGGTAAGTTAAATCATATGATCATTGACTTTCTCTGTTTGACTTATTTCAAGAGTCCTGCATTCTGAAGTTCACACCTGGCCAGGGGCCTGCCAACCTTGCTCTGAGGAAGTGGGTCAGCACAAGCTGTGTGGGTATGGAGCCATTTCTGGGGGATTGAGGAGATGGTTTTCACACCTTGACAGAAAAGCCAGCTCTCCTCACTAGAAAGGACTTAGGTTCACAGTGTGTTTCTAGCCATTTCTGCTGGTCTCCCAAGTTAAGCCTCACAGAATTCAATATTAACTTCTTCAGAACTGCCAACTAGTTCAAACCCTAGCGCATGTAGGGGTGTAAACAGCACAGAGCATAAAAACTCTACAGAGCACAAAGGAGTTTATCCTTTTGTATGAAAAGTCCAACTCAAATTCATCAGCAAACACCTTTTATAAAGTCTCCCACAACTCATCCGGAAAGAGCTGTGGGTGACAACACCCGACGCCACCAGCACACTATCCCGCTGCCTCCTCTTGCTGTGGCCAAGGACATTCATCACCTGGATGTGGTGGAATAAAGCCACGGGGGCTCCGCTGTCTCTCGGGGGTTTGTTGTTGTTGTTTGTGTTCGAGAAACGTGTCTGGGACTGTGGGGCTGTCCCAGCTCCATTTTTTCACCTGGGAGGTCCGATTCTCTTTCTAAATCACTAGCATAGACTGTCCAAGTTATTCATCGCGCGTCTCCACAGTAACTCTAGAGATTATGAGAAAATAAAAGTAATAATAACGTGAGTCTGCAGGTCAGATGTGCTTAAAACTTGGGTCTCCAAGGAGGACAGTCAGATGCAGTGCAACTTGACTCCTTAAGAGAAAGAGCAAAATCCATTTTACCTTTGTTTTTAAAGGCTGGGATGGCCCTCGGTTATTCACGGAGGCCTGGCAAAAAGGCATTTACTCACCTGCTCACCCTGGTGATGAACAATTTATGGAGGGCAAGTAACAAAGGAGCTACTTCATTCGCTTCACTCCCTCTGTTTCTCCTGGGGGCCATAAGTGGATCCAAGGGCAGAAAAATGTTGGTGACACTGGGAAGATTTTTATTAGGTTTATCAGGGCTGGGTGAAAATGACTCTCCTATTCACTTATGGAGGTGACGGGTTTGAGTGTGCTGCAGAGGAAGGGAAATGCTGGGGATCTCAGATAAAACCTCAGCCATGAAGGTGGCTTGAGCGCCAGACCCCGCCAAGTCTGCAGGCCGCCCGTGGCCACTGGGCTTACAGCGCAGCCCACCAAGCCATCCCAGGGCTCTGCGCTAGAAAACATCAGCCTTCTGCTTAGGCCGGTGCTGAAGTGTGAAGTTTATGATCAAAAAGGTTTCCTCCCTGACAACAGAGTTTTTCCTTTTTCTTTTTTTTAAGATTGCATTTATGTAACTGAGAGAACAATGGGGAGAGGGCACAAGCAGCGGGGAGGGGCAGAGGGAGAAGCAGACTCCTTGCTGAGCCGGGAGCCCGAGGGGGGCTTCATCCCAGGACCCTGAGATCATGACCTGAGCCAAAGGCAGATGCTTAACCGACTGAGCCAGCCAGGCGCCCTGCAACAGCGCTTCTGAGAGCGTCCTCTAAAGCACCCACACGCCCCGCTCTGAGACACCAGCTGCCTGAAGCCGAGGCGGCCCAGCCGACATTCCTCCCACTCAGACCCGGCCTCCCCGGCATCGATCGCACCAGCACGCGGGAACCCGAGAGAAGCCCGCTCAGTGCGGCCACGCACACTCTTCCAACCACGCTTGTGCTTGCTCCTGTCCTGTTCCTACCCTTTCACCCAAAAATCTTTTTTTCTCTTTTAAGTAGGCTCACTGCCAGCATGAAGCCCAACTTACAACCTTGAGATCAAGACGTGGGCTGAGAACAAGAGTCCGATGCTTCGCCGACTGAGCCACCCAGGCAGCCCCCAAAAACTGTCTTGAAGAGCAGCTGGGATACCATGAAACGGAAAGTCAAAGGTACGACCACCACTGAGCACCACGGAACAGACCGGTTCTATCTCCCCTAGAACCTCCTCTCGCCCCTCCCCACGGCCCCTCTGCAATCTCCGCTGCCCGGGTTCAGCCCCACCTCAGCCTTGGTTCTCGCTGTGCCCGCCGCCGAGAGCCTTCTTCCCCGCCTCCCCTTCTTCACGTTCCTCTCCCGCGTAACCCCTTACTTCAGGTTTGCCCAACTCTGAGCCCCGAGGACTTGCTGCCCCCCACCGACACTGAGCTCACCACGGAAAACCCGAGAAACAACTTACCACAGGGGCAGCAGCACGAAGTATTAGTACTTCTTCATCCATACGGAGGCCAGACAAAGCAAGGCACTAACACCAGAAGCACTAGACTGCGAGAGGACAGAACTTTCCTTGGGCAGAGCCGAGGCCCCGGACCCTGGAAAGTCACCCACCAGCATCTCAACTCGTCGCTAATTAGGGGTGAGGCCTTAGGCCAATCATTTAACCTAAGTTTCAGTTTCCTCACCTCTTAGGCAAGCACAATCACACCCATCTCAAAGTTTAATTTTTAGGACTCAATGGGTAACTGGTAAGGTATCCAGCCCAGTAATCAGCACATAATAAGTGTTCAGTAAACAGTGCCTTTTTTTTTTTTTTAAAGATTATTTATTTATTTATTTGACAGAGATTACAAGTAAGCAGAAAGGCAGGCAGAGACAGAGAGGGGGAAGCAGGCTCCCCGCTGAGCAGAGAGCCCGATGCGGGGCTCGATCCCAGGACCCTGGGATCATGACCTGAACCGAAGGCAGAGGCTTTAACCCACTGAGCCACCCGGGCGCCCCAAACACTGCTCTTCCTTCCCCTACTTGTCCGACTTATTTGAGAGCAAAGGTGACATTGCCAACAAGAAAACAGACCTTTTGGGAATAAATAAAACGAAAGGTGGAGAGAAGAGCCCAAGGAAAAGGTAGCAGAATAATATTTAAAAGAAAAAAAAATCTCTGAAAAGGTAGTGAAGTTTCCACACGAGCAAACAGCAGCTTTGTGAAATGCGCTATTTCCATTTGCTTGAGGTCTGCTTCGGGGGCTGACTTGAGACCCTCGCTGCGTCATGCCCTCGCACGCAGCTGTGCCCTAAAAAAGGTTTGGTGCTGTTATAGCAGGAGCCGGTAAAACAGTGCCAAAAGTCTCTTGGCTCAGAATAAATTCCCACAAGTGTCCTTGAATCTGTTAAGTGTGCAAAGATGGCTTTGAATCAATGGAAGATAGAGGCAGCCTGAGGCTCACTTTCAAAGTCACTACAGCCACGGTATAAACATTGCTTTTTCTTAAAACACATCTCAGAAAAAGCCAGCCATGGAGGGTAATTTGGAAATTAAAATTACCACTCAAACATGGACAAGAGTCACACATCTGAGATCACCACCTGGGGCTCCCATAAACTTCTCAAAGTTAACATGTCCAGAATAGAATTCTTGGTCTCCCCCCAAAACCTGCTCTTCCCACAGTCCTCCTCATCTCAGTTACAGGAAACCTTATGCTTCCAGCAGCACAAGCGACAGCCCTCAGCATCATCATGTCTCCTCTCTCTCACATACCTCATATCCCACCTACACCATCGGCTTCGCTTGGTTCCCTCCTCCCTTCCTACCGGGCCCTGGCCACCATCCCTCTCACCAGGAGCACTGGCAATATGGTGGCCTAGCTCCCTGCCCTCTGCTCTGCCCTCTACAGTCTACTCTGGGTACTGCACCCAGAGTGATGTTAGAGGACAACAAAAGTCAGAGCAAGGAACCCCACCCTCAAAGTCTACAATAGCTACATATACCCCGAGAAGTAAAGGCAAAGCTCTCACAATGACCCATGTGTGGCATCACACACCAGGGCCTCCCCCGGGGCCCCCCCTCGCTCCTCTGCTCCGGGCTCACTCTTCCCCTGGCCTGCAGTTTCTTCTATCAGCTGTGCCGTCTTTCCTCCTTACCTCCTTCTAGCCTACAAGCACCACCTTCTGAAGAAGGCCTTTCTTGATGGCCTTTAGCCTTTTTTACAAATTGCAACGCCTCCCAGCATCCCCTCTCCTCTTTCTTTCCTTATCTTTCTCTAGACACGTCATCTTTTAACAAGGTATGTCACTTACCTTTTTATTTTTGCTTGGCCTCACCCCCTAAGTACCCAGAACACAAGCTCCGTGCAATGTCTTATTCTGTGCTGCATCCCCAGCATCTAGGACTGCGCCCGGCACGTACCAGACGCTCCACTGAAAAACTGCTTCTGGGGGGCGCCTGGGTGGCTCAGTCATTAAGCGTCTGCCTTTGGCTCAGGTCATGACCCCAGAGTCCTGGGATCGAGCCCCACATCAGGTTCCCTGCTTCGGGGGAAGCCTCCCTCTCCCACTCTCCCTGCTTGTGTTCCCTCTCTCGCTGTGTCTCTCTCTGTCAAATAAATAAAATCTTAAAAAACAACAACAACAACGAAAAACACCTGCTTCTGGGCTTCTAGCACATCAGCCAGCTAAAGCTTTGGTGGGGACGGGGCAGGAAGAACAGGCCTTACTGACTGTCCTCCCTCTCTCTGTCCCACCACACCAAAGCTTTCTAGGTTTCCCAGTATTTTTACAAGAGATATCAGGCTTCCATCATTTTTCTGACCGTTAATAATTATACCACATTTGAACGATTCCCTAAAAGAGAAATGTATATGTCAGATACAGTAAAAATTAAAAATAAAAATAAATTACTATCCCTCCTCTGCTATCACCTTCCTCTAATTAAACTGGAAGTCAGTAAGAGAATATAGCAAGCAACACTCACATGCTTATTACTATTTTCATACACAGTGATCCGGCCTGTGCTTGACCTAAGCTGGACACGGCTACATCTTCCTGAGGAGTACTTGAAAAGAGATGAGGAAGGGCCTGTATACAGGTCAGGCAGGGAGGGGGTGAGGGTCCTCTCAAGGCTGCCAGGGATTAACAACAGTAGAAGACCCCTATCAACCCCAGAACTGAAAGACAAGAGAAGGGAGCTGTCACCACAATTAAGAGAAGGTTGAAGTTCTGGAACCTGCAAAGTGGGCTTACCTAGCAGGAGCTAAGAGAGGTGGAAGGGAAATGGGGCTCAGGCAGGGAGGGAGCAAGGATGTGGAAAAGGAGACGTCCTAGCATCTCCCATCAGTAGTCACACCCAACCTGAAGCCAGAGGGCAAGGGAGGTGAGGCCGGCAGGAGGACACAGTCCAAGAGAGTCTGGGAAGGCAGGAGGGATGAATGGAGAATGTCCCACACACCCTGTTAGCCAGTGGAGACCCTAGAGTCTTGCCCAGTGCAGGGAAGAACAGGGAAGCCTGGGTAAGGGCTGGGAGCTTTCCTTTCTTCCCCTCACTGTTAACTGTGGATCCACTAGGATCTGGGAGCCAAATCTGTGTCAGGGAAATGCTGCCCTGGGTGGGGGTTGTGGGTTGTGGGGTGGGTTTACAACTCATAACCTAAGTACTAAGTGCCCTGTCCAAAGCAAATAGTCTCTAGTACCTCACACACAAACACTGAGATGCAACTGCTCTGTGATATGGCCAGAGAATTTCTTTCATAGACGAACTCCATTTCTGCTACCTTGAAGTCAGCCCTGAAGGGATTTCCCTAGGCCCACGATGACAGTTCAGGATCCTGCTCTGTCTTCTAAAGTTACTTCAAATGCATAATGAGTGACCAATCCCTCAGCAATTACAGAATACCTACAAAGTTCTAGGTGCCAATAGTACCCACTCCTCCCAAGAGCCACACAAAGGAAGCATTCACTGCTGCGTTGAAGTAATCTGCCCGAGCTGACCACTGAGCAGATGCCAAAGCCTGTGCACTTTTTCAAAATATGGAAAAAAGAAGCTTTAGAATTTAATCCAAATGAAAACTTCTTAAACCTCTGATTTCAGAGGACCCATAACAAAACGGATCTCTGCTTCACCAATGCATTTGAATAGATGTGGACGGTGCAACTGTGTAAGCTGAACCTTCACCGCATGAGTTCGGAGAGCACCTGGCTTCTGGATTAAGTTCTATCAATGATTTACTTTGTGCCCAGAGGCTCTACTGATTTCTCTCTCCACTTTAAAGAGCTTAGTGTCCCCAGCTCTTTAAATACAATGACCCTTCATCCAAACCTGTCTGGGACATATGGAAGTGAATTACAGGTTATATCCTTCCAAGTCTCTTCCAAAGGCTCTTCTTCCCCCAACCCTAAAAGTAGACTTTGCCCAAAGCGATAATATGGTAGTTTTGCAACCACATCCGTCAGACCCATCTGGAGTCAAATGATAGACCTTTTGCTAGTGAACCATTTGAACTTGGACAATTTATCCAACTTAGCTGTGCCCTGGTGTTCTTCATGTGTAAAATGTGAACACTAAGAAAGCATGCACGCTCACACAGTTGCTGAGTGATCAAATGAGAACATGCGTGCAAAGCCCTCAGGATAGTATCAGGGATAGAATAACCACATGAAAGCAGAATGTAATCATTATCATCATTATAATCCTCATTATCATTTTTCATATGTGGTTCTAAGTAGAACTGGTAAAAGTACAAAATTTCTTTGAGCATTCTCCAGAATTATTCTATGACCTTAAAATCTCTTTTTTAGTCTTTACAAGAAGACTTGAAAATAACACAAATGGGTGGGGGGACCTGGGTGGCTCACTCGGTTCAAAGTCGGACTCCTGGTTTCCCCTCAGGTTGTGATCTCAGGGGTTGTGAGACTGAGTCCCGAGACAGGCCCCACGCTCAACAGGGAGTCTGCTTGAAGATTCTCTCCCTCTGCTCCTCTCCCTACTTGTGTGTGCGTATGTGCATGCTCTCTCTCTCTCTCTCTCTCTCTCTAATAAGTAAATCTTTAAAGAAAGAAAGAAAGAAAGAAAGAAAGAAAGAAAGAAAGAAAGAAAGAAAGAAAGAAAAGAACACTAATGGGTGTTATGTTCACCACCAAACTTGACTGACAGCTCATTGATAGTAAAACCCAAGTGACTGAAAAGCAGGGTCAAACTACATAGACTTGATTAGAGCATAAGAAATGTATCCCCAGGGAAATCTTGAGGAAAGAGGATTTCACTTTGGACTAATTTCTATGAAAAAGGTTTAAATTTAGGACAACAAAGTAAACCTGCTTGTGAATGAATGGTATCCAAAATACAAGTTAAAAAAATAAACAATTTCATGAGCCTTAAAATACCCCAAATGCTTCTTTGAGGTCAGGGATCTGGTGAAAAGGTCCAGAAGCTCCCAACCAGCATTCTCTCTATATAAGTATCCCAGTCTCCATGGTAAGGTCTTCTGATACTCCAGAAGCTCTGCCCAGCAGGGACCAGACCACCCAGCAAGGACCACAGCCCTGGGACAGCTGGCACAGTGCCAAGCACATGGAAATGCCCAGCCACCACGTTCGCTTTAATAAATGACTGATTCTGTGGCAAATCAGACCAGAGAACCATGTCAGCTTGCCAGGGAACCACTCGGTGGATCAGCAACATGCCAATGACCTTCCTGCTTGGTCCCTAAGACCACCTACTGATACCCACAATTATAAAAAACATCGTCCGCTCTGACTCTGGTTGGCACAGATAAACCACGTGAAGTCTGACATTTCTGCTCTAACAGAAACAGAAACAGAAACAGACAGGCTGTACTCACCCAGTCCTTCCCCATCAGCACTTTGTATCAATATTTTAAATCGAACTTTTAAACCATTTGAGTGTGGACCATGGTGTCTACTTCACATTAACACTGTAGCCACAGTGTAGTTCTTAAGAATTATAGGTATCCAGTAAACATTTATTGAAGGGAGAGATGGAGGGAAGAAAGAAAAATGGAGAACAACAACAACAAAAAACACTGAGCCAAGCTCCTGAGCTGCCCCAGACTCAAGGGTGAGGAAAAAGAAGAGCTGACCTATGTTCTCGATGGGCCTCCCCTCATCCTTGTAACAGTCTTATGAGAAGGTATCTCATTCACCCATTTTAGGGATGCAGAAACTGAGGTACAGAGAGATTAAACGGTTTTCTGAGTGCAACCCAGACAGTGTTTCAGAGCCAAGATTTAAACTGAAAGAGTATAATCCAGAGCCATCTTCTAATACTGCCCTACTATCTGGACACCCAAATTCACCTAAGGCAGCCTGAAGAAAGCCAATCATTAATGTTTTCATTTACAGATAAGAAAATTAAACCCAGGGGCGCCTGGGTGGCTCAGTGGGTTAAAGCCTCTGCCTTCGGCTCAGGTCCTGATCTCAGGGTCCTGGGATCGAGCCCCAAGTCTAGCCCCAAGTCGGGAATCTCTGCTCAGCAGGGAGCCTACTTCCCCCCCCTCTCTGCCTGCCTCTCTGCCTACTTGTGATCTCTGTCAAATAAATAAATAAAATCCTTAAAAAAAAATTAAACCCAACTGGTTAAATGACCAATAAAAAATCAAATGCCATCTAGACGTAAACCAGACCCAGTGCTTCTACTTGGTCACTACCTTAGAACCTAGAAAATTAAGGACCCTGAATTGTTCCTATACGTAGATATAATAAGTTTATGCTACAGGCTTTCTATTATCTTTCTAACTTCAACCCAGAATTCCCACTGAAAATACAACAGCAACGTTTGCATAGCACCTTGTGATTTATAAAAACAATTTCATCTCCAATACACTCCCTGTGACATACACAATGCAGATAACATCATCAGTTGTCAAAGACCAGGGCAATCCTAGTGACAGGCAGCCCAGAGACACATCTCAGCTCAAAGCACCCAGGGACACAAGGAGGGACCTTTCAAAGACGACTGCTTCTGCCAATGGTGGTTCCCAAGGAAGCAATTTCAAAATGATTACTTTCTCCTCCAGACTGGAGACTAAGGACACAGAATTTAAGTAAAAGCAATATTCCTCAATCCTCAAGGGGATCAACCATTTGAGAAGGTCCCCATGTCTTTCTTCTTTCTCCCTTGCTATTGCTTTTCAAAACCTTTGGGCAATAGAGGAGAAAAGTATTTGCTTACTGAAACTGTGTTTGCCATCGGGACATACCAATCTTTTTTGCTGAACATCTCTAGAGTTGCTGGCTAACTATTACTTTTGTCTTTCTTGCCAGAATCAAACCAGAGCTCAGAAACTGGTAAGTTAATATCCCTGAAAGATATAACCTAGAGTTCCCAGCAGAACATCTTCTCTAAAACTCAAAGGAACATCTAGATCATCAGACTTCAGAATACTGATTTGAAATCTTACTTAGCAGACACAACCACTCTGCAGTGGGTCTCATTCTTGGCTAAACACTACAGCCACTTGGAGAGCTTTAAAAAGATACCATTGTTCAGGTTCCATATGTAGAAGTACTGATATAACTGTCCTGGGGTGGGGCCTGCACACTGGGACTTTTTTTTTTTTTTTTTAAGATTGTATTTATTTGTCGGGGCACGTGGGTGGCTCAGTAGATAAAGCCTCTGCCTTTGGCTCGGGTGATGATCTCATGGTCCTGAGATTGAGCCCCACATCAGGCTCTCTGCTCCGAGGGGACCTGCCTCCTCCTCTCTCTCTCTGCCTGCCTCTCTACCAACTTGTGATCTCTGCCTGTCAAATAAATAAAATCTTAAAAAAAAAAAAAAGATTGTATTCATTTGTCAGAGAGAGAGAGAGAGAGCACACAAGCACAAGCAGGGGGAGCCGCAGGTAGAGGGAGAAGCAGGCTCCCCACTGAGCAAGAAGCCTGATGCAGGACTCGATCCTAGGACCCAGGGATCATGACCTGAGCCAAAAGCAGACACTCAGCTGACTGAGCCACCCAGATGCCCCCCACACTGGGACTTTTAAAAGCCCTCCCAGTGACTCTACTACACTCAAGGTTGAGTCCCACAAGTACAGAAAGTAAGGTGTACACCTGCCCGCTCAAGTAAGAAGTGATTGACTTTTGATCTGCTGACCAGGAATGATTTCACAATTTAGGATTATTTGATATATGGGTTTAAATGTTCAGACCCAATCTGTTCACTGCATAATTGAAATTGTTCTTCTGGTCTTCCTGATATACCTAGACAACCTTCACCTGGAAATGCAAATGAATATAAAAATGCATTTTGAAGGTACTAACATCTATGTATTTATTTATATTCATTCATAAATTCAACATGAATTGATTCGTACAGTTCTGGAGATCAGATGTCTGAAATTAGTCTCCCTAGGCTAAAGTCAAGGTGTGGGCATGGCTGGTTCCTTCTAGAGGCCCTGAGGGGAAAAATCTGTTTCCTTGCCTTTTTCAGCCTCTAGGCAGCCTGGATTCCTTAACCCATAGCTCCTTCCCTATATTCCTCCACGGCCTCCCTCTTACAAGGAAGGACCCTTGGGCTTACTTTGGACACACACAGCTAATCCAGGATAATCTCTCCATTTCCAGATCCCTAATCACTTCCACAAAGTCCCTTTTGCCCTGTAAGAGAACATTCACAGACTCGAGGGATTAGGACAAGGACATCTCTAGGGGCCATTATTCGGCCTGTGGGAGAATAAGGCAACTGTCACCACTATTACCATTATGCCCATCCCCCCTGCCCACCATCCTTTTTTTCCCATTACAACTGAGGGTCAGGGCTGCGTGACTTAACCAGGTCCCATGTCTGGGACAAGGCTGAATTTCAATCTGACCTCCTAACTCTCAGACCCACTTTCTCTCTGCCCCAAGTGTTGATGATGTTTGCAATATTACTTTCTTTTCCAAGTTTCCACCACACTGTTAACAAGAAGTGTTTTCACTCAGCCTCAATCATTATTTCTATTCTCAGCCAATATATGCCAAGGGGAAACGTCCATGCACTACTACTCCTGGTAAACATGCCTTAAGCAAGACCCCTTCCCTACTGTCCAGCAAGCCCCCTGAGGCAGTAATTCATTATGAAAACTACGATGTCACACTATCTCAGAGTTGGAGGCATTAGGTACTATTTGGAGAGAAAAGGCGAGCTCTTGGTTTTAAGAGAGCAAAGCAATCTGAACTTACTAAGACATAAACATAACCATCTTGAGAAAAATCTGTAATCCGTGATGTCCATACCCTGCCTGCTTGAAACAGCCTATTCAGAACTACTTTCTCTTCTTCTCAACTGAGGAGGTAGTATGTACTTAGAAGCCCAGATAGTGGTCTTCTAGAATGTGGTATCATTTTAGCTGGGGTCGTCAGGAAGTAGTGGGTAAGGCTTTCTACACAAAGAACATTCTAGGGGCGCCTGGGTGGCTCAGGGGGTTAAAGCCTCTGCCTTCAGCTAAGTCATGATACCAGGGGCCTGGGATTGAGCCCCGCATCGGGCTCTCTGCTCAATGGGGAGCCTGCTTCCCCCCCCGCCCCCCCGCCTGTGTGTGATCTCTGTCAACTAAATAAATAAAATCTTAAAAAAAAAAACCAACATTCTAATGTGATGGTCATGCCTCCACTGACGCCTTGGGATTTCACATACTCCTCCCTCCCAAGCACATCAGGGAGAGGACAACCTGGTGCTGAATCACAACCACTTTAACAATGGGAGAAGGTAAACAAGCAAATCTCACTGCCACGCTTATACCTGGCCTGAGTCTGTTCCATCTGATGTGAAAATGGTAGGGAAGGAAAAAAAAAAATCAATGCCGCATCAGAATGCAACTGGTGTAACACCAGCAAGTTACATGATTTTCCAGGACTGAGGGAACACATCAACTCCGTCCCCAGAACTATAAAATAACGGCAAAAAGGGTTTTAAAGGTCATGTGGAATAATTCAAACAACCAGAGTATTTTATTTTAAATAAGCTAATGTGGTGGAGAGCGGGGAAGGCTGGGATATTCATGCCAAATCCATGCTCTGAAGCTATCACTTCATATGATTATAACCAATATTGGGAATGACTCTTAGGGGCAGCAAGATCCCCTGACATCTGAGAGTCAGTCTGGGCCGCTCATTCAGAAAATAAACCAATGCATTTTTAAAGCTTTTCAAGAAGGTAGCATTACACGGTAATGCTGGTTTACCAGGAGTCAACCATAAACTCATAATAAAATTAGGATGTTCTTTGGAGAAGTGTCTGTTCATGTCTTCTGCCCTTTTTTTGACATGATTTTCTGTTTTGTGTGTGTGGAGTTTGAGGAGTTCTTTATAGATCTTGGATATCAGCCCTTTGTCTGTACTGTCATTTGCTAATACCTTCTCCCATTCCGTGGGTTGCCTCTTTGTTTTGTTGACTGTTTCCTTTGCTGTGCAGAAGCTTTTGATCTTGATGAAGTCCCAAAAGTTCATATTCGCTTTTGTTTCCTTTACCTTTGGAGACATGTCTTAAAAGAAGTTGCTGTGGCCGATGTCGAAGAGATTACTGCCTATGTTCTCCTCTAGGATTCTGATGGATTCCTGCCTCCTGTTGAGGTCTTTTATGCACTTCGAGTTTATCTTTGTGTAAGGTGTAAGAAAATGGTCGGGTTTCATTCTTCTACACATAGCTACCCAGTTTTCCCAGCACCATTTATTGAAGAGATTTTTTTCTACTATATATTTTTTTCCTGCTTTGCCGAAGATTATTTGACCATAGAGTTGAGGGTCCATATCTGGGCTCTCTACTCTGTTCCACTGGTCTATGTGTCTGTTTTTGTGCCAGTACCATGCTGTCTTGGTGATCACAAATGGCTATCAGACACATGAAAAAATGTTCATCATCACTAGCCATCAGGGAGATTCAAATCAAAACCACATTGAGATACCACCTTACACCAGTTAGAATGGCCAAAAGTAAGAGGACAGGAAACAAGTGTTGGAGAAGATGTGGAGAAAGGGGAACTCTCTTACACTGCTGGTGGGAATGCAAGTTGGTGCAGCCACTTTGGAAAACAGTGTGGAGATTCCTTAAGGAATTAAAAATAGAGCTACCCTATGGCCCTGCAATTGCACTATTGGGTATTTACCCCAAAGATACAGATGTAGTGAAAAGAAGGGCCATCTGTACCCCAATGTTCATAGCTGCAATGGCCACAGTCGCCAAAATGTGGAAAGAACCAAGATGTCCTTCAACGCATGAATGGATAAAGACGATATGGTTCATATATACAATGGAGTATTATTCCTCCATCAGAAAGGACAAATACCCAACTTTTTTATCAACATGGACAGGACTAGAAGAGATTATGCTGAATGAAATAAGTCAAACAGAGAGAGTCAAGTATCCTATGGTTTCACTTACTTGTGGAGCATAAGGAATAACATGGAGGACAATGGGAGATGGAGAGAAGTGAGATGGGGGAAATCGGAGGGGGAGACAAACCATGAGAGATGCGGACTCTGAGAAACAAACTGAGGGATTTGGAGGGGGATGGGGGAAGGTGAGCCTGGTGGTGGGTATTATGGAGGGCATGGATTGCATGGAACACTGGGTGTGGTCCATAAACAATGAATTTTGGAACACTGAAAAAAAAATTTAAAAAATAATTAAAAAATAAAATTAGGATGTTCTAATCCATGTCATTTAGATATAACCCAGCTAAACTGAAAGACAGAACACCTGCTAAATATTCCTTACTCCATGTTTCCCGACATCCAGGTAGTTAAAGAGCCCTGGGTTCTGGTCCTGCCTCTGCCATTAATTCACCTGGACCAATCACTCAACTTCTCTGAAACACAGAGCTCTCTCTGGGAAGGTGAGAGGGCTGGACAAGATGACCTCCAAGGGCTCCTCCAGTTCTGACTCTAGAAGCTTTCAAAAGATCCATTAACAAAGTTTACAGGCTGACCTCTACCTAGAATTAGATTCCAACTGAGTTGGTGAATAAAGTGAAGACTATGAAGCTGATGGCCAAGACTGAACAACTAAAAGCTGGAGAAGACACATAAGCTGGAGAACATGGTGCAACAGAAAATGTGTCCTCCCTGAGGGAAACAAAACCTGGGGGGCCCAAGAGTTTATTTCAAAGACTCCTGAGGGTGCTTATACTTAAGTGCAGGAGGGTCCTGTGTTTTCATGCTGCCTCCAGCGCTCAGAGCCTCCCAAGTACAGGCACAGAAGGGATGGGCTGAAATGGGGGGTGGTGGACATCCTTGGGATGTGAATTCCACATGAAGCATCATCAAAGCATCATCACTAGGGCCCTTCTCGCCACACAGGGTCCAGCATAGCGTTCAAGGACAGTCTGATACAGAGATGGCTATTCCTTTGAGCTAGAGATTGAGTGGTTAGGGACTTGCTACACCTTCTTCCTCCTGTCCCTTCCTGGGGTGGGGCAGGGGGACAGTAGAGCAACCTCCGTCCTCTTGAGGGTCTGCAAAATTAGCCACAGCAAATGAAAACTGGATCCACAGAGCTGTTGAGCTCACTCAGGATTCAGATCCCCAAACAACTAGTTCCATGAAACAAATGTGCTTGCTTAAGTGGAGAGCCCAGAAAAAAAGTGACAGGAAAATTGAAGACTTGCTATAAAACTCATCTTCAAAAAGCCATAATTATCACAATCGTGTCACCTAAGCATTATTTACAAACATCCTTCTGCACAATTTCTCCTCTTGGAACAGCCCTTGTCTAGATACAGTGCCATTACTCAGGGTAACATTTTAGATTAATTAAGTAGTAAAACACGGAAAAACAAGCATTTTTCCATCAAAACTCTGGAGTGAATATAATTAAAATAAGATGCCAGGAACAGGCATAAAAGAGGGAGAATGTGACTTTCACCTTCGTGCTGATAATCCCTACTTACCAGTTTTATAACATGTCAGTTTCCAGGGTCGTGTACATTACTCAGTGGATTACCCCCGACACTGGAAAAGGGACAAAGTGTAAGAAGATTTTTCCTATTTTGCAGATGAGAAAAACTGAGACTTTAAGGAAATTAAATGATTCATCCAAAGTTGAGTCACAACAAAAACCCTGATCACCAAACTCCTTATTTCGATGCCCTAGGACATCAAACACAGTCTAGGTGATTTTGTTTTCATGATGAAACTAAAATAATTCTCACATCAAAAGCTGTCATCTATTTTGTCTGGGCCTTGCTTCTGAACCTTTCAGGCCTCAGAACATTCTGGTTTGGCTCCTGGCAGAATGAAGCCCATTTTGAACAGCCACACAGACAGGGTTTTCTCTGCAAGCAGAGACAGGCGAGAGAATGCTTCTCACGGTCTGTTGTATTAACTGCAGTTCTGCTCATAACCTACTATTCCTTTTTTTACATTTTTTAATTGAAGTGTAATTGAAATGCAGTGTTAGAGGAGCTTCGGGTATACGACATAGTGACTCGACAGTTCCAGACAGTTCCACCCGACAGTTTCACTCGGTGCTCATCATGCTAAGTGTGGTCCCCAAACAACGTGATCATTCCCGGTGGTGCTGTACTTTTCATCCCCAGGACTTACTCATTTTGCAACCAAAGTTTGTACCTCTTCATCCCCTTTACCTATTTTGCTCCTTCTCCCCGCTCCTTCCAGCAACCACGTTTGTTGTTTTTATGAATCTGGTTCTGTTTTGCCTTGTTGCGTTTTTTAGATTCCAGGTATAAGTGAAACAGGGCATTTGTCCTTCTCTGTCTGACTTCATTCAGCCTAATCCTTCTAGATCCATCCAAGTTGTCCCCAGTGGCAAGATTTCATTCTTTTTTAATGACTAAGTAATATTCCATTGCGTGTACAGATTATTTCTTTGAAATCCCAAGCCTCATAGTTCCTGGCCATGATCTGCCTGTACAGGACACAAAAGCAGCAAATGGTTCCTCACTATTTCCATGTCTCCCAGGCCCTGGCCAGCAATCAGAAATAGGACTGTGGACCTTTGTTCCTTCTACTTGGGGATGGCATCACCTCTCAGTCCCAGCTCTGTTAATCAGTAGTCATTTGAGGTAAATCTGTCATGGAAGTATATAAACATCTACCCTCAACTGTGTTTTCCCAAATAATGCCTCTGCCCTATGATTTTAAGGAACAGGACAACTAAAAGAGCAGCTGCAGGAATAACTCTAGTCTATGCTCAGATGGTGGGCAGGACTTTAGCTTTATTTTGGGGTCTCTGCTACCAAGTCCCCAAGTCTATTCAAATAAGTGAGCAGGGTAAGATGACGGCTCTCTCCCAACCTGGAGTTGGGCTGCCCCAGCCCTCTTTTCTCATGAAGGAATCCCTCCCACCTACCCAGTTTCTAGGACCAACACTAATCTTAGTGCAGACATCTGGGGAGTTTGGGTGCAACCTCCTGGCACCCCGCCCAAGTCCCCCAGAACACCAGCTCAGCATTAACTTCCTGCCAGCACTCCTCGACCTACACTGTGTTCCTTCTTGATTCCTTAACCTTCAGGTCCACTGGACCCCTGGCTGCCTCTCCCTCCCACAACCTGCTGTCCCTTCAACCCTCTACCCTAGACCAGGAAAATATTCCCAATCCTGCCTCCTTCAATTTCCTATCAACAAGTCATCACCCCAAGGGGATGCCCCAAGCCTAGAACCTTCCCGCAGCTCCTCTATCTTACTGTGCAAGTGCACCCCACTCCTTCCGGGCCTGGCAGGGCCCTGAGAATAAGACCAGCAGCTCTTCAAGTGACCCTCTGCCTTTCAGGCCAGGTTCTTATTTAAATGCCCTTGTCTGAGCCTAAACTCCATTTACTGGTGGAGAGAGAACTAGTGAATGGCTGTCCTCACTATCAACCCTATTTACTTGAAATCTGCCAGCGGCTCGCATACAGCAACCTATTAATTGCCCTGCAGACATCATGATGCAGCAAATTTCACTATTTTCACACAGAGAGCAGAAGCGGAGGATCCCATTCTACTAAGAACCATGCCTCAGTTCTGCTGCCAATACTGGGGCAAAACCGAGAGTAACTCAGAGTCTCCTGGCTTCCTACTTACAGTAGGAACCGTCTTTGGGGAAACCATGTGTCTTGCGCACTGAGTTCTGTCAATTACCCCCTGCAGGAGGGGGTGGAGCAGGTCCTTTCCAGCCCACGAGGGCCGACCCCCTCCCATGGACGAGCACCAGGGCTCCCTGGTGTCCCAGTCACCTGCCCTCGTGACTCCAAAGCCACCACATACATGTTCCACCTCGCGGAAGGGGCCACAGGAAGCATTTGCTCAAATTCCCAACTCAGTACTTCTGATAAAACCAACTGTTTCAAATAAAAACTGGAAGGACTTCTGTACTTCCCACCGGTCCCATCAAAGCTTCTTGGTTTCAGGCTTAGTTGACGTCAGTGAAATCCGCAGCAGAGCAGGAGACGGCTGTCCGGGGCTAATTCCGGCTCTGAGTTGCTTCCAAGGGGCGGCATAACTCTCACATACCACGTTCTCGGGGGCCTCACGGCGCTGTCAGCAGAGACACAAGCTATCCATTCTGGGAGAAGCCAGAGAGGAGCTGCCTCCCTGTCCAGGCTGGCACGGGCTGCCCTCTGCAAAAGAGCTTGAGGTTGTGGTGTGAGCAGATGAGCAGCAATCCACGTGTGTGTGTGTGTGTGTGTGTGTGTGTGCGCGCGCGCGTGCACGTGTGCGCACGCTCAGGGGGTACAGAATGGAGTCTCCAAAAAACGCATGTTCAAGTCCTAGCCCACTGTCCCTCACAATGTGGACTTGCTGGGCAGTAGGGTCACCGCACACGTGGTTCAGTAAGATGAGGAGGACCTTCAACCCAACACCGCCGGGTGACCTTGTCAAGAGGGGAAGAGACACCTGAGCAAAGAGGGTCCTATGACACGCGGGCGGCAATCAGATGCATCCACAAGCCAGGGGTTGCCAGCAGCGCCGGGAGCTGGAAGAGGCGAGGAAGGGTCTCTGAATTCAAGGTCTCCTGCAGACACCTTGAATTCAGACCTCCAGCCTCCAGAGCTGTCAGAGGATACATTTCTGTTGTCTTAAGCCACCCAGTTCCTTGTACCTTATTAACATAGGGTGGAAAGGAAAACCAAGGAATCTCAAAAATCTCTTGATTTAGAAACTGCACCAAATAAGAAAAATATATGGTTGCGCTCAGGGACATCTCAGCATGGCTATGCACGGGAAGAAACTGGGGGAAGAAAGACAAGGCTCTGCATCCCTCAGAGGAACCTTCCTTCCCCTGAGAAGTGTGACTAATCCAGGTCCTGAGCCGGGGAGGGAATGGAGGCGGAAGTCCCGCCTTCTCCATCCTTAGCCTCCTAGTGCCTCTCTGCCTCAAATACTTCTGAAAGGTACCAGACATGTGTTTCCATATCCGTGATCTCCTCTCATGATCACGACCATCTGGGTGACAGAGAAAGAGGGCAGGTGTTATCATCCCTATTTTACACACAAGGAAACTGGTGCTCAGACTAGGTCGCAGGCTGCCCACAGACGAGAGGACCATTCCAAAAAGAACTTGAGTTGACAAAGCAAAAGGCTTTCAAAAGAGATAAGATGGGAGTGAATCCTACCTGGGGTTTGGGGGAGAGGGGGACAAGCTAAACAAAAGTTCTAGACACCTTCCATGTCCAACCAAATCAAATCTGCTGGCCTTGACACGTAGCCCCTTTCCCTTTTACTGAACGCACAACAGTCGCAAAACGTGGCTATTGACACAATCTGCCCATTTTCTGGCCAGCTTTTTATATTCAAATATCTCTCAGGGGAAAAAAAAACAAAACAAACTGCATATGTTTTCTAGCTTGAAATATAAGGCGTCTGCGTGTGTGCTCCCCGTGTGCCTCCAAGTCTCTAGGCACCGTCGTGTCCCCACCCAGCTGTCATCCGCACCGGGTGCGCTCTCCTGAACTGGACTCCAGGGTTCCAGAGGCTGGAGCTCCCACACACGGCGTCCAGCAACCTCTGTGCCTGAGTGAACCCTCTCCGGAAGCAGCCCTTGAAAAGGCAGGAGAAGGCAGGGACCCAGTGGGATGCCAGGGCCCCTGGAAAGGACAGGAGGAAAAGGGTTAAGCTGGAAGGCCCTGGAGATAAGGCCCTTGGGTGGAGAGCTCGGACTCTGGTCAGCTGCCTTTTCCAAATATTTTAATCTTTCCCCCCTGAAAAACACCCAGCCGGCTGGCCACTGAGAAAACTTGGATTTCTTCTTTCATGCCCCTTAAAACCTAAGGCCAAGATGCCAGGCGGACACACACACACGCCAGGACCAGCCACTAAACCACTCCGGGTACGCGCGGCTGAGAAACGCCATTCCACATTTTGTCAGCTTGAAAATATTAAACACCACTGAACAAAATGGACGTAAATGTCTACTTATTTCAAAATGAATTAGCGGTTCTCTGGGTTTCATAATGTTTAATTCATTAATGATAACTACAGCTTGAGAATTTGAAAGGAAATTGCTTCCAGGACAAAATTAAATGCGAAACTCTAAGCAGTGATTCATGGCTGTTCCTATCTAAATTACTAATCCGTGTGACAAACCTGGTTGGCAGCACACAAAAAAAGCAACACCATTTCCCCCCATTGCCTTTATATACTTTGCTGAATTGTTTTCCAAACCGCCTAAACCTGAGTCCTAGATAATCCCGTGCTAGCAGCATCCAGGCCGGTGGTGGGATTCAGTGCTCAGAGTCCCTACTGCCTCGCACAGACTCCTGATGGACTAATACTTCAGCGCCTCGGAAGAGAGTTTCCTCAACATTACAGTTTAGACATATAATCCAATGGATTTCCAAGGAAACTCATTTTAAATTAAAGGCAAATATCCCCATGATATCAGTCTGCATCTCCCCGAAAAAACCTGCATAAAACTCTAAAAATGGCAGTTTTCCTTTCGTTTGCAAGGAAGCCTAGCCAGCTGAGATCCAATTACGTATTTCCCCGTTAGAACAACTGGGCACCCGAGTAACCGTGTTATCCAAAAGATGAGAGAATATCACGCTTCTGAAGTTTCATCAGACCCAGGTTATTCTGCCTCCAGAAATTTCTCTCAGGTCGGTTCCTGGGTTCACAGGCGAGGCTAGAGAGAAGCAGGCAAGGATATTCCTGACCACACACCCACCACCTCCAAAGGAACTCAGAGGACCAGGGTCCCCCAGGGCACCTCTCTGGGAACTGCGACCAGACTGCCCCAAAGCAGGTTCCCGTCTCCAGGCGGTGTCCCACTCCAACCATCCCAGGTGCTGCTCCTAAATGGGCATATCCCCACCAGCCCTCGGGGGCGCTACTCCATGCCAGGGATTTACATATGGTGACTTCTTTATCCTTGGGACAACTTGGGGAGGGTGTCCTCCTTGTCCCCACATGGCAGAGCAAGAGATGGTGGCAAAGAGGTTCAAAAAGTTTGCCCAGTAACAGAGCAAGTGACCGGCAGAGCCAGGATTCACACCCATGCTTTCTGCCCAGCCGCCCACATGCGGAACCAGCAGATCGAGCCCCACCACCGCTTGGAATATTCTACTCATTCCTTGCTACCAAGAGAGCAGGGCCCCCACAGCCACCAGGCTCTATGGGTCCTTTGGTGATTCGGTTATATTCGCAGCCTCATCTGACAAACACGTTCTTCTCCATCTACCCCCCATTCTGGCTTTTCTAACCTATGTGCACCTGCTCTTCCCCCCACCCCTCCCCCTGGGACTCCAAGTCCCCCTTTGGGGTCTCTTCCCCCCGGAACTTTAAGCTCCTGGAGTGCCAAGTTCATTCCTCCAGTTGACACTGGGGGGGCCCCTTTGTCTCCCCCCGAGTGTGTGGCCTTCTCCCAGCCACCGCACCGACTTCTCTACAACCTGCCCTGTGTCCCCACCATGGAGACGTTCTGTGACCTCTGGAACTAAGGAACGTGCTACAGCAGATCATCAACGACACTGAAAGAAGTAAAATGAAAACCAAACCAGAGACTCAGGGGCTTGTCCCCAAATGACCCAGTTCGACCCTTGAAGAGTGACTATGAGGCGATGGCGGGATTTACGTGAACTCTATAAAAACTCTATCAGGGAGCATTTTTTCCATCCAGCATGCAAATGTGGCCACCACGGGAAGGCGAGAACACCAGCTATCTGCTCACTAGCGAGTGGCTTTAGGAAGCAAGCCTATTTGGGATTTACAATCAGCAAGAGATCATCTTCGGAACCCGAACTCAAGAGTTAGCCATGCACCACCAAACAGGGATGGCGAACTTAAGCCACAACTCAGCCGGGGTTTTGTTGTTGCTTCCGAGCAGCAGGAGGGGGAGCGAAGAGGCGTGTGGAGGCCGTTCTTTTTCGATTTTAAGGAGGGAGGGTACCCACTCCCTGCAGCTCTTCTGTCGTCCCCACACGGGGTGAAGGGGTGGGTGGAAAGCAGGCTGGCATCCGTTCCTGACCGTGAACTCGGCATCAGAGAAACCCCAATACCATCAGCAATGCAGCCCGAAAAGCAAAGATCACAGATCGGCGACACACAGAGTTGAAAATATAAAATAATGCTCCTAAATCCCATACAACGATTGTAACTGTCCAGTGCACGCAAATTCTCTGAGGAACCCCGCAGCACTGTGGAAATACACAAACGCACATAAAAATACAACCCTACCGTTATGTAAAATTAACCTAAAACTGGGCGCCTGGGTGGCTCAGTGGGTTAAAGCCTCTGCCTTCAGCTCAGGTCATGATCTCAGGGTCCTGGGATCGAGCCTCGAGTCGGGCTCTCTGCTCAGCAGGGAGCCTGCTTCCCTCTCTCTCTCTCTGCCTGCCTCTCTGCCTACTTGTGATCTCTGTCAAATGAATAAATAAAATCTTTAAAAAAAAAAATTAACCTAAAACTAATATGCTCGCTAAAGCGAACTATATATTAAATCCGTTTCGCTCACCTTCTTAGGACTTAATGAGCCCCAGCGGGGTGAGGGGTGTGATCTGGATGCCGGAGCCTCTTTCACAAAACCTTCCAAGGAGATTCATGGTAATGGGTGGAGCTGGGTTTTTCCGAGCTCTCCCCGTTTCCCTTGTAGGCAGCACAGGCATTCAGAACAAGCTGCTGATACAGAGGGGGGCTCCCAGTGTTACTGTAGGCTTAGGAGCCCGTGTTGGGGCGGGGGGGGGGGGTTCCTCCCAAGGAAAGGCATTTTAAAAATATTTTCTTTTCCTCCCAGCTTATACAAGCTCTCCAAAGCAGCCACACCTGCCCAATGTCCCCTCAGGGAGCACGGGATGGGGGGGATCTGGGCATTGTCCCGATGATCACTGTTTGCTGAGCCTGCAGGGCTCTCCAGAAAAGCCATTTCAAGTCCCAAGGCCAGGCACCGGCTTTACAAGTAACTTCAAAGTTGTCCACAAAATGAATGAAAAGCATATATCGGTATCATGCCCCGTAGTGACGTGGGGGGAAGAGGAAGAGCAGGAAAGTGTGTAGGGAAGTTGGAAGTAGGCCTTAGGAAAGCAGCTGGGGCGGGGGGAGGAGTGGGGGGTGGAGATCAATGATATAGGAGGCTTCCCACAAGACTTAAAGCCGGTTGATAAAGGGACTGCCCAGCCTTGAGTTCTCAAGGTTCCCACTTTATTTTTTTTTTTAAGATTTTATTTATTTATTTGACACAGAGAGAGAGAGAGAAATCACAAGTAGGGAGAGCGGCAGGCAGAGAGAGAGGAGGGGAAGCAGGCTCCCTGCTGAGCAGAGCGCCTGATGTGGGGCTCGATCCCAGGACCCTGAGACCATGACCTGACCGAAGGCGGAGGCTTAACCCACTGAGCCACCCAGGCGTCTAGGGTTTCCACTTTAGTGATTAAACAGAACTAAAAGTAGTCACTGTTTATAAAAATATAGGTCTTTCATAAGCATTTGAAATTCTTAGAAAAGATTTTTTTAGACCATTCTAACACCTTGCAGGTGATCTTGTTTGTTCCACGAATATCTTCAGTTCTCCATTTCATTGTAAGGAGGACTAGCTAAAGGAAACCCTGTCTCCACCATTTCCCCCACCATTTCAATCACCACAAAATTCTAATTAGTAAACTCCACAGACACGGGAGATCTCCGTCCTCACATCGTAGCTGCCAACGACGCAACGATGACATAAAGACTAAGTGAGAAGGTGTGTAAGCATCTGCGCTTTGAATAGGAAACCGCGACAGCTGGCACAGTTTCATCAGAGTTCACTGTGTTTGTATCTTCTGGTAGAGACTTCTGCAAGGAGCTTGCTCACTCCGAATTGAATCCACAGTTTAAAAAAAAAAGAAAGTGGGCAAGTCTATCAACCTAAGGCAAGCCTCACCATATACCTTGTCAGGTCGTTATCTTTCCATTGCTCCTAAACCTTGCCCTGTCTGGGAAAGAAATCATTTGGAAATGCGGAAATATAGTTTTACTGGACCCACATGGGATTCTAATCCCCTGCTTTTAGGATTAGAGAGGCTGGGGTGGGGGTGGGGGTGGGGCTCAGAGCTCGGCGGATGTCTTCCGGGAACAAATGTCCCTGCAGCCAGGACACGGCCTATGAGAGAAACAGGCTTTACAGATCAGTGTCTGAGGATGGGATTTATTATTGCAAATACACTGGTGGATGGCATTTTTAAAGATCTTCATGTCATACATTCCATCTGCTTGTGTTCCATACCACTTTTTTCTACTAAGTGACCTCATCTGCTGGGGCTTTCTTCCACCCAAGGCGGTAAGTGTGCAGCTCTCCCTTTCACGTTCCCGGGGTCAGTCCCCTCACCCCTTGGCTCTTCACAGCCCGCCTCCTTCCCCTCCAGAAAAGACTCCCCAGCCCCGCCATCTGCCCTACTCCAGAGTCCAGCCAGGGTCCGTGTCTTGGCCAACAGCAACCCCAACCCCACTCCCTTTAAGTTTTGCTTTGGGATGTCACTGTTCCTTCTCTCCCTTTTTCCTTTTTTTCAGGATGTGGAAAGAAGAGTTCCTTTAAGGTTAAGCAAGAAGGAAAAAGGACCAGAGTCCTATTCTCCTGCCAGCATGTGTGTCGACCTCCCTGCTTCAGATCCAAGAAAAAGAAAAGTGAAGCCAAAGTAAGGGGCCAGCTCCATCCAAGGCAGAACGATCCCATCTGAACTGAGGGCCTCCCAGGCTTCGTGCCTTCATACCTCCTGCCCTGGTTTTCGTGCTCAAGTCAGTCCTCCCGCCACCCCATCCCCAAGTCTTAGTGGAGCCCATCTGTCTGGATAATGTAACAGCCTGTGGTCGTCGTCTTCACATTCCCTCCATCCGACCGGCCCACACCCCATCTGCACCTGCTTCCCACCACCGCCGGCAGACACTTGAGCCAAGCGATTAGCCACAACACCCTTATGGAGGTGATTGTGTTTCTCTTCATAAGGCGCTCACATTTTAGCAAAGGATGCAGGGACATAAAACCCAAAAAGGAAAGGAACTAATTTATAATGAATCGTCTACGTACCAGCTTCAGACCCCAGACACATCATTTAAATTCTCTGGGCCCGCCTCTGGCTCCTGCCTCAGACAGCTGTTCTGATACTTCAGTAAGTTAACATATACGTAATACTTAAAACAGCACCTGACACCTTGCAAGGGCTCCACAAGCATCCATTTTATTAACCTCCACCACAATCTTCTGAAATAAGTACTACCAGTTTCGTCTTAAATGAGGACACAGAATGACTTGCTCAGGACCACAAGGCTGATGAATTAGCAGAGTAGGGATATAGCCCTCAGTCTACCAAGTGACCACAATCCCTGCTGTTTTCAACACACCACAAGGAATGAAGCTCTAATGGTAAAATCATGGACACTCTGCGGGCCTGTGCAGTGAGGGGTCCCGTGGTACGCTGATGGTGGACTATCAGAAGGAAAGCACCGGGCAGCTGAGGTGAGCATGGGATGATTTGACCAGAGTCCTGACCAGAGTTGAACGCATGGTGTACACTGTCAAGGTTAACTCAAGGCCCACCTCTGAACCACAGACCTTGGTCTACCCATTTGCCTCCTTTAGGCTCAGCTTGTCCTGACGATAAAATGGGGCATAAAATTTACTTGGGGAGCACCTGGGTGGCTCAGTCGTTAAATGTCTGCCTTCAGCTTGGTCATGATCCCAGGGTCCTGGGATCGAACACCACTTTGGGCTCCCTGCTCCGTGGGAAGCCTATTTCTCCCTCTCCCACTCTCCCTGCTTGTGTTCCCTCTCTCGCTGGGTCTGTCTCTGTCAAATAAATAAATAAAATCTTTAAAATAAAATTTACTTGGGCATTGCAAGCTCCTGACCCCTGGAGGTGTTCATGGCAGAAGAGAAAACCTCCTGTGAGGGAAATTCCAGAAAGAGAGTAAGTCCTACAGTAAGGAGGACAGCAAACCTGGGAATGTAAGTTACATCCAACGTGAGAAATCGAGGATTCACTGAACAACAGGCTAGAGACGAACGATGCTTATTTAAAAACAAACAAACAAACAAAAACACCCTGCTGGAGCCAAAAATACTACTAACGACTTTGATAATATCTGGTTAAAAATTCTTAATTAAGTCTGGGCGGTCTAATTTTTTAATCTCCAAAATATTCCTGAAAACTCACCTATTTCCATTATAGGTTACAAATCCATTATTAGGCCTCTTTCCTTTCTGGCTTGTTCTACATTTGAAAAGCATTGACTATTCCACTGAAGCGGCCTTCCCTCAAAATAACCTCATTAGGGAGCCTGGGTGGCTCAGTGGGTTAAGCCTCTGCCTTCGGCTCGGGTCATGATCTCAGGGTCCTGGGATCGAGTCCCGCATCGGGCTCTCTGCTCGGCGGGGAGCCTGCTTCCCTCTCTCTGTCTCTCTGCCTGCCTCTCCACTTGTGATCTCTCTCTGTCAAATAAAAAAACAAAACAAAAAAAAACCTCATTATTCTAGACTTGCACAATTATGTCACGGATATAATTACCACCATCATGATTCCAGGGCTATTTGTTGCGCCATAATTTCCAGATGAATTTCTGGCGTAGAAATAAAATAGCCACAATAAAATAATTAATTACAACTCCATTATGACAACAGCACAGAATGACCGAAATTAAAACTCTGAAAGTTTTAGTATTTCGTTTTTAATATCATGTTCATCTTTGTAGCCAGCAAATAATTACTATAAAGGCGCTCATTGTTAGTACGTTTTGTTTCTAACAGCACTGCTTTCTTGGTATTGGTACTTTTCCATAACTACTACTGCAAAGTTTTGAAAGACCACTATATCGTGATGGTCTGAGTACCAACGTTACTACTAACCAGATTCAGGGTCTGTTTTTTGGTTTTGGGTTTTGGTTTTTTTGTGTTCTTTTTTTTTGTTTGTTTGTTTTTAGGATTTTATTTATTTGAGGGGGAAAGAGAGAGAGAGTGAGAGAGCACAAGCAGGGGCCGGGGCAGAGGGGGAAGCAGATTCCCCGCTGAGCAGGGAGCCCGAAGCGGGACTAAATCCCAGGACCAAATCCCAGGACCCCGGGATCATAACCTGGGCTGAAGGCAGATGCTTAACTTACTGAGCCACCCATGTGCCCCCAGATTTAGGGTTCGTATGTTCCTTCTACCCCTCAGGAGCATAATCTGGCCGAAGCCACTAAACTTCTCTAAGTCTCAGTTTGTTCAACCATAAATATGGGGCTTAAAACAGCACCTACTCCTAAATTATTGTGATAATTAGGTGGAATAACTTTTACAGAGCTTCACAAAATACTCCGGATTTAGTTACTGCCAGGTATAGTTAACAATTCTTTAAGTTGTAAATTCAATTCAAAGATATTCAATATTTTAAATTTTACTCAAGGGGTGACTGGTTGGCTCAGTAGGTGGAGTGTGTGACTCTTGATCTCAGGGTCATGAGCTTGAGCCCACATTGGGCGTAGAGCCTACTTAAGAAATAATAATAATAAAATAAGATTTTACTCAAAATGTTGTCACCTCCATTTTCTTCTTTTTCTGCCAATGTACTAAAGTGATTATCCAATAGTCAGTTATGACCATCAGCCCATCTGACACATTCTCTGAAGGACTAAGGTTCCCTTCTACAAGCCAAAGAAAGCAGACTCATTTTCTGAGACAATGGAATCGGCTGGAGCAAAGCGCAGGGCAGCAGCTTCGAATTAATCAGCGCTGATTATACTAGAGTTTTTGAGGCCCTTGAGGCAGAGAGTGCATTAGTAAACAAACTTCACAAAAGGAAAACAAAACCCACTTCCCATCTTCAAAGTATTTTCCTTATCTATCTAAACGAGTAGTTTTATTCTGAATTATTTGTGACCATTCCTCACACCATACTAAGTGAATTCTGTCTGATTAATTTAATTTTAGACCTATAAAAGCTAATTTCAGGCCTCTATTACTGTTTTACCCATTTGGGGCTCCAAGTATATTTTGGTTCCTGAAAACCTACCCCCAACTTCTTACATGAAACCCAAAGGCCAAACTACAGGGCGATTTGCCCCAATACTATTCCCTCTCTGCTAGCTGCACAGAGCATTAACTGACCAGAGAGAAGAATCAGTCAAGACCGTCAATATGTCTTTGGAATAGCCAAATAAAAAGGACACCAGTGGCAGGAACCACCATACTTCCCTAGCCAATACAAGACTCAGCCACCAAGATGCAGTGCCCCCCACCCCCGCCGAACCGAAGAAAACTTCCTGATGATACAGCCCTTAACCCACCAGTAGCACAAAGATACCACATCCAAGAGAGTATGGGGGATATAATAAAGTGTGAGATCACTACATTCTTTAAGGAGACTAAGAGCCAGTTAGAGATAGAAGATAACTGGTCATGACAACATTTACTGGTGAAAACAAATAAATAAGCCAGGTCCCTAGTAGGGTAGGCACAGCCCTCACGCAAGCCCCATCTGGCATCACTCAGCAGCCGGCCATCCCCGGAGGCCCTGCACTAGGTCTGCAAGATGGAGAAGACAGCGAAGGTCCCTTTCTCCTGTAATCATCGGGGATTTGGAGATGGGCCTTGGGCAGGGTACCAAAGAAAGAGTTAGGATCTGAACTGAGGGGTGAAGGGAGAAAAAAAAAGGCAAGCATCCTCAAGGAGACCACAGGAAGAAGGCAGGCCAGCCAGAGCACGCCCAGAGGCTGGTGAGTTAGAAACACACGGTCAGTTTGGGTGAGCGGAGCATCATCCCACCAGATTCCCAATATGCCAGGCAGAGCCCCTAACAGAACCCTCTCCATGAACAGTCTGCAAAATATCTCAAATGTCTTAAATCAAGGAGAAATCAGAATCAATCTGGGAAGAACAACTACAATTTAGCTCCACTAGAACATGAAGTCACATATTACCTTTTAGTTTTCAATACATGTTAAGTGTCCTCTGCTCCAGGAAACAACCGTGTTTTCCCGGTTCCTTCCTCCCTTTCCATCTCTGTCCTTTCGCGGACAGCTCTCAGAGCCTCTCTCTCCCCAACTTGGCAACATGGTTCAACCTCAGATTCACAATGGCCACCTGGATGTCGATTAGTCCCAAAGGCACAGCTCTGTCCTCTCTTCCAAATGCCATCTCCAAAGAGAACTCTTGATTTCTCCAAATTTGGCTTTTTCCACATCATTTTGTCTTTGTTACTGTTATTCACCCTGTAACCCAGACTTGAAAACCTGTTTATCTCCCACCTCTCATTCAACTGATCTCCGAAATTCCACTAATTTTGTCCCTGAAATGTCTCTTGCATTCATGCATCTTTTCTCTCCCTGTGGCCCACCTCCTGGGGTGCAGGTCTTTGTTACATCTTCTCTGGACCCCAATTGGTCTCCCCACCTTTGTCCTTCCCCATCCGCATCAACTGCTGCCAGATTAAGCTCCCAAAAGCACAGCTTCATAACCACCTGCTCCCAACCCCCAAAACCATCATGACTTCCTGCAAGTAAATCCCAAAGGCCCCCTTCCCACCAGCTAATCTAACCCTTTTCCCCCCAGTCCAGCTCGCATACGCCACAGTCATAAAGCACTGTAGTCATAAAGCACTATTTGGTGTTCGGAAGACAAGATCTCCCCTCCCCTACCACCTTGCTGCTCTGCTGGAATACCACTCCACTGCCCACGTGGCCAGATTACTCCCTACACTTCAGGAGCATCGCCAAATGCTACTTCTTGCATGAAGCCTTTTTAAATCCTTTAGCAGGAAGTAATCTCTCCCCTTCACACTCTAGTACCACTCATTTCATCCACTACCACCTGGCATGCAGTTCCTGGTGTGCTTGTGTCCTTACTCCTACCGAGGGGACCTCCTCAAGGAGCATCCCTGTAGGAAAATAATCAAACCAACATGCTAGGTTAGTACTTTCTTAGCAGGAACCATGGCGCCAAGAGTTATGGAAGACTCAAGAGCATCCGTTGACAGCTAAATTGGGAAATTATGCTCCAACAATGCAAAAATGAAGTGATAATATCCGTAACTCTTTTTAACCATCATATACAGATGTTGGCTGAATTCATGAAAATACAGAACATCTCGGAGAAAAGGAGTCTCCTGAACAGAATGAGGAATGTAAGGCAGCACACGGGTATATCTTACAGCCAACTCCAGAGCCATGTGGAGCTGAGTTCTAATCCAAGTTCTGGCATTCACGCACCTTGTGACCTTGGCATGTCATGTAGCCTCAAGTTCTTGTAAAGAAGCAAATTAAAAGAGAGAGAAAAAGTACCTTCCCCTTCAGACTGTAGTGAGAATAAGGCATGCACTATGCAAAACACTTAGAGCCTGGCATGTAACTAGTTCCATCCAGGTTAGCTGGTCTTATTATGATGCAAATGTTCTATATGGGGGAAGAAAACCCCACAAGAATCACAGACTTGGTAGTTAAGAGGTCTAGCAGGGGGGCGCCTGGGTGGCTCAGTGGGTTAAGCCGCTGCCTTCGGCTCAGGTCATGATCTCAGGGTCCTGGGATCGAGTCCCGCATCGGGCTCTCTAAAGAAAGAAAGAAAGAAAGAAAGAAAGAAAGAAAGAAAGAAAGAAAGAAAGAAAGAAAAGAACACTAATGGGTGTTATGTTCACCACCAAACTTGACTGACAGCTCATTGATAGTAAAACCCAAGTGACTGAAAAGCAGGGTCAAACTACATAGACTTGATTAGAGCATAAGAAATGTATCCCCAGGGAAATCTTGAGGAAAGAGGATTTCACTTTGGACTAATTTCTATGAAAAAGGTTTAAATTTAGGACAACAAAGTAAACCTGCTTGTGAATGAATGGTATCCAAAATACAAGTTAAAAAAATAAACAATTTCATGAGCCTTAAAATACCCCAAATGCTTCTTTGAGGTCAGGGATCTGGTGAAAAGGTCCAGAAGCTCCCAACCAGCATTCTCTCTATATAAGTATCCCAGTCTCCATGGTAAGGTCTTCTGATACTCCAGAAGCTCTGCCCAGCAGGGACCAGACCACCCAGCAAGGACCACAGCCCTGGGACAGCTGGCACAGTGCCAAGCACATGGAAATGCCCAGCCACCACGTTCGCTTTAATAAATGACTGATTCTGTGGCAAATCAGACCAGAGAACCATGTCAGCTTGCCAGGGAACCACTCGGTGGATCAGCAACATGCCAATGACCTTCCTGCTTGGTCCCTAAGACCACCTACTGATACCCACAATTATAAAAAACATCGTCCGCTCTGACTCTGGTTGGCACAGATAAACCACGTGAAGTCTGACATTTCTGCTCTAACAGAAACAGAAACAGAAACAGACAGGCTGTACTCACCCAGTCCTTCCCCATCAGCACTTTGTATCAATATTTTAAATCGAACTTTTAAACCATTTGAGTGTGGACCATGGTGTCTACTTCACATTAACACTGTAGCCACAGTGTAGTTCTTAAGAATTATAGGTATCCAGTAAACATTTATTGAAGGGAGAGATGGAGGGAAGAAAGAAAAATGGAGAACAACAACAACAAAAAACACTGAGCCAAGCTCCTGAGCTGCCCCAGACTCAAGGGTGAGGAAAAAGAAGAGCTGACCTATGTTCTCGATGGGCCTCCCCTCATCCTTGTAACAGTCTTATGAGAAGGTATCTCATTCACCCATTTTAGGGATGCAGAAACTGAGGTACAGAGAGATTAAACGGTTTTCTGAGTGCAACCCAGACAGTGTTTCAGAGCCAAGATTTAAACTGAAAGAGTATAATCCAGAGCCATCTTCTAATACTGCCCTACTATCTGGACACCCAAATTCACCTAAGGCAGCCTGAAGAAAGCCAATCATTAATGTTTTCATTTACAGATAAGAAAATTAAACCCAGGGGCGCCTGGGTGGCTCAGTGGGTTAAAGCCTCTGCCTTCGGCTCAGGTCCTGATCTCAGGGTCCTGGGATCGAGCCCCAAGTCTAGCCCCAAGTCGGGAATCTCTGCTCAGCAGGGAGCCTACTTCCCCCCCCTCTCTGCCTGCCTCTCTGCCTACTTGTGATCTCTGTCAAATAAATAAATAAAATCCTTAAAAAAAAATTAAACCCAACTGGTTAAATGACCAATAAAAAATCAAATGCCATCTAGACGTAAACCAGACCCAGTGCTTCTACTTGGTCACTACCTTAGAACCTAGAAAATTAAGGACCCTGAATTGTTCCTATACGTAGATATAATAAGTTTATGCTACAGGCTTTCTATTATCTTTCTAACTTCAACCCAGAATTCCCACTGAAAATACAACAGCAACGTTTGCATAGCACCTTGTGATTTATAAAAACAATTTCATCTCCAATACACTCCCTGTGACATACACAATGCAGATAACATCATCAGTTGTCAAAGACCAGGGCAATCCTAGTGACAGGCAGCCCAGAGACACATCTCAGCTCAAAGCACCCAGGGACACAAGGAGGGACCTTTCAAAGACGACTGCTTCTGCCAATGGTGGTTCCCAAGGAAGCAATTTCAAAATGATTACTTTCTCCTCCAGACTGGAGACTAAGGACACAGAATTTAAGTAAAAGCAATATTCCTCAATCCTCAAGGGGATCAACCATTTGAGAAGGTCCCCATGTCTTTCTTCTTTCTCCCTTGCTATTGCTTTTCAAAACCTTTGGGCAATAGAGGAGAAAAGTATTTGCTTACTGAAACTGTGTTTGCCATCGGGACATACCAATCTTTTTTGCTGAACATCTCTAGAGTTGCTGGCTAACTATTACTTTTGTCTTTCTTGCCAGAATCAAACCAGAGCTCAGAAACTGGTAAGTTAATATCCCTGAAAGATATAACCTAGAGTTCCCAGCAGAACATCTTCTCTAAAACTCAAAGGAACATCTAGATCATCAGACTTCAGAATACTGATTTGAAATCTTACTTAGCAGACACAACCACTCTGCAGTGGGTCTCATTCTTGGCTAAACACTACAGCCACTTGGAGAGCTTTAAAAAGATACCATTGTTCAGGTTCCATATGTAGAAGTACTGATATAACTGTCCTGGGGTGGGGCCTGCACACTGGGACTTTTTTTTTTTTTTTTTAAGATTGTATTTATTTGTCGGGGCACGTGGGTGGCTCAGTAGATAAAGCCTCTGCCTTTGGCTCGGGTGATGATCTCATGGTCCTGAGATTGAGCCCCACATCAGGCTCTCTGCTCCGAGGGGACCTGCCTCCTCCTCTCTCTCTCTGCCTGCCTCTCTACCAACTTGTGATCTCTGCCTGTCAAATAAATAAAATCTTAAAAAAAAAAAAAAGATTGTATTCATTTGTCAGAGAGAGAGAGAGAGAGCACACAAGCACAAGCAGGGGGAGCCGCAGGTAGAGGGAGAAGCAGGCTCCCCACTGAGCAAGAAGCCTGATGCAGGACTCGATCCTAGGACCCAGGGATCATGACCTGAGCCAAAAGCAGACACTCAGCTGACTGAGCCACCCAGATGCCCCCCACACTGGGACTTTTAAAAGCCCTCCCAGTGACTCTACTACACTCAAGGTTGAGTCCCACAAGTACAGAAAGTAAGGTGTACACCTGCCCGCTCAAGTAAGAAGTGATTGACTTTTGATCTGCTGACCAGGAATGATTTCACAATTTAGGATTATTTGATATATGGGTTTAAATGTTCAGACCCAATCTGTTCACTGCATAATTGAAATTGTTCTTCTGGTCTTCCTGATATACCTAGACAACCTTCACCTGGAAATGCAAATGAATATAAAAATGCATTTTGAAGGTACTAACATCTATGTATTTATTTATATTCATTCATAAATTCAACATGAATTGATTCGTACAGTTCTGGAGATCAGATGTCTGAAATTAGTCTCCCTAGGCTAAAGTCAAGGTGTGGGCATGGCTGGTTCCTTCTAGAGGCCCTGAGGGGAAAAATCTGTTTCCTTGCCTTTTTCAGCCTCTAGGCAGCCTGGATTCCTTAACCCATAGCTCCTTCCCTATATTCCTCCACGGCCTCCCTCTTACAAGGAAGGACCCTTGGGCTTACTTTGGACACACACAGCTAATCCAGGATAATCTCTCCATTTCCAGATCCCTAATCACTTCCACAAAGTCCCTTTTGCCCTGTAAGAGAACATTCACAGACTCGAGGGATTAGGACAAGGACATCTCTAGGGGCCATTATTCGGCCTGTGGGAGAATAAGGCAACTGTCACCACTATTACCATTATGCCCATCCCCCCTGCCCACCATCCTTTTTTTCCCATTACAACTGAGGGTCAGGGCTGCGTGACTTAACCAGGTCCCATGTCTGGGACAAGGCTGAATTTCAATCTGACCTCCTAACTCTCAGACCCACTTTCTCTCTGCCCCAAGTGTTGATGATGTTTGCAATATTACTTTCTTTTCCAAGTTTCCACCACACTGTTAACAAGAAGTGTTTTCACTCAGCCTCAATCATTATTTCTATTCTCAGCCAATATATGCCAAGGGGAAACGTCCATGCACTACTACTCCTGGTAAACATGCCTTAAGCAAGACCCCTTCCCTACTGTCCAGCAAGCCCCCTGAGGCAGTAATTCATTATGAAAACTACGATGTCACACTATCTCAGAGTTGGAGGCATTAGGTACTATTTGGAGAGAAAAGGCGAGCTCTTGGTTTTAAGAGAGCAAAGCAATCTGAACTTACTAAGACATAAACATAACCATCTTGAGAAAAATCTGTAATCCGTGATGTCCATACCCTGCCTGCTTGAAACAGCCTATTCAGAACTACTTTCTCTTCTTCTCAACTGAGGAGGTAGTATGTACTTAGAAGCCCAGATAGTGGTCTTCTAGAATGTGGTATCATTTTAGCTGGGGTCGTCAGGAAGTAGTGGGTAAGGCTTTCTACACAAAGAACATTCTAGGGGCGCCTGGGTGGCTCAGGGGGTTAAAGCCTCTGCCTTCAGCTAAGTCATGATACCAGGGGCCTGGGATTGAGCCCCGCATCGGGCTCTCTGCTCAATGGGGAGCCTGCTTCCCCCCCCGCCCCCCCGCCTGTGTGTGATCTCTGTCAACTAAATAAATAAAATCTTAAAAAAAAAAACCAACATTCTAATGTGATGGTCATGCCTCCACTGACGCCTTGGGATTTCACATACTCCTCCCTCCCAAGCACATCAGGGAGAGGACAACCTGGTGCTGAATCACAACCACTTTAACAATGGGAGAAGGTAAACAAGCAAATCTCACTGCCACGCTTATACCTGGCCTGAGTCTGTTCCATCTGATGTGAAAATGGTAGGGAAGGAAAAAAAAAAATCAATGCCGCATCAGAATGCAACTGGTGTAACACCAGCAAGTTACATGATTTTCCAGGACTGAGGGAACACATCAACTCCGTCCCCAGAACTATAAAATAACGGCAAAAAGGGTTTTAAAGGTCATGTGGAATAATTCAAACAACCAGAGTATTTTATTTTAAATAAGCTAATGTGGTGGAGAGCGGGGAAGGCTGGGATATTCATGCCAAATCCATGCTCTGAAGCTATCACTTCATATGATTATAACCAATATTGGGAATGACTCTTAGGGGCAGCAAGATCCCCTGACATCTGAGAGTCAGTCTGGGCCGCTCATTCAGAAAATAAACCAATGCATTTTTAAAGCTTTTCAAGAAGGTAGCATTACACGGTAATGCTGGTTTACCAGGAGTCAACCATAAACTCATAATAAAATTAGGATGTTCTTTGGAGAAGTGTCTGTTCATGTCTTCTGCCCTTTTTTTGACATGATTTTCTGTTTTGTGTGTGTGGAGTTTGAGGAGTTCTTTATAGATCTTGGATATCAGCCCTTTGTCTGTACTGTCATTTGCTAATACCTTCTCCCATTCCGTGGGTTGCCTCTTTGTTTTGTTGACTGTTTCCTTTGCTGTGCAGAAGCTTTTGATCTTGATGAAGTCCCAAAAGTTCATATTCGCTTTTGTTTCCTTTACCTTTGGAGACATGTCTTAAAAGAAGTTGCTGTGGCCGATGTCGAAGAGATTACTGCCTATGTTCTCCTCTAGGATTCTGATGGATTCCTGCCTCCTGTTGAGGTCTTTTATGCACTTCGAGTTTATCTTTGTGTAAGGTGTAAGAAAATGGTCGGGTTTCATTCTTCTACACATAGCTACCCAGTTTTCCCAGCACCATTTATTGAAGAGATTTTTTTCTACTATATATTTTTTTCCTGCTTTGCCGAAGATTATTTGACCATAGAGTTGAGGGTCCATATCTGGGCTCTCTACTCTGTTCCACTGGTCTATGTGTCTGTTTTTGTGCCAGTACCATGCTGTCTTGGTGATCACAAATGGCTATCAGACACATGAAAAAATGTTCATCATCACTAGCCATCAGGGAGATTCAAATCAAAACCACATTGAGATACCACCTTACACCAGTTAGAATGGCCAAAAGTAAGAGGACAGGAAACAAGTGTTGGAGAAGATGTGGAGAAAGGGGAACTCTCTTACACTGCTGGTGGGAATGCAAGTTGGTGCAGCCACTTTGGAAAACAGTGTGGAGATTCCTTAAGGAATTAAAAATAGAGCTACCCTATGGCCCTGCAATTGCACTATTGGGTATTTACCCCAAAGATACAGATGTAGTGAAAAGAAGGGCCATCTGTACCCCAATGTTCATAGCTGCAATGGCCACAGTCGCCAAAATGTGGAAAGAACCAAGATGTCCTTCAACGCATGAATGGATAAAGACGATATGGTTCATATATACAATGGAGTATTATTCCTCCATCAGAAAGGACAAATACCCAACTTTTTTATCAACATGGACAGGACTAGAAGAGATTATGCTGAATGAAATAAGTCAAACAGAGAGAGTCAAGTATCCTATGGTTTCACTTACTTGTGGAGCATAAGGAATAACATGGAGGACAATGGGAGATGGAGAGAAGTGAGATGGGGGAAATCGGAGGGGGAGACAAACCATGAGAGATGCGGACTCTGAGAAACAAACTGAGGGATTTGGAGGGGGATGGGGGAAGGTGAGCCTGGTGGTGGGTATTATGGAGGGCATGGATTGCATGGAACACTGGGTGTGGTCCATAAACAATGAATTTTGGAACACTGAAAAAAAAATTTAAAAAATAATTAAAAAATAAAATTAGGATGTTCTAATCCATGTCATTTAGATATAACCCAGCTAAACTGAAAGACAGAACACCTGCTAAATATTCCTTACTCCATGTTTCCCGACATCCAGGTAGTTAAAGAGCCCTGGGTTCTGGTCCTGCCTCTGCCATTAATTCACCTGGACCAATCACTCAACTTCTCTGAAACACAGAGCTCTCTCTGGGAAGGTGAGAGGGCTGGACAAGATGACCTCCAAGGGCTCCTCCAGTTCTGACTCTAGAAGCTTTCAAAAGATCCATTAACAAAGTTTACAGGCTGACCTCTACCTAGAATTAGATTCCAACTGAGTTGGTGAATAAAGTGAAGACTATGAAGCTGATGGCCAAGACTGAACAACTAAAAGCTGGAGAAGACACATAAGCTGGAGAACATGGTGCAACAGAAAATGTGTCCTCCCTGAGGGAAACAAAACCTGGGGGGCCCAAGAGTTTATTTCAAAGACTCCTGAGGGTGCTTATACTTAAGTGCAGGAGGGTCCTGTGTTTTCATGCTGCCTCCAGCGCTCAGAGCCTCCCAAGTACAGGCACAGAAGGGATGGGCTGAAATGGGGGGTGGTGGACATCCTTGGGATGTGAATTCCACATGAAGCATCATCAAAGCATCATCACTAGGGCCCTTCTCGCCACACAGGGTCCAGCATAGCGTTCAAGGACAGTCTGATACAGAGATGGCTATTCCTTTGAGCTAGAGATTGAGTGGTTAGGGACTTGCTACACCTTCTTCCTCCTGTCCCTTCCTGGGGTGGGGCAGGGGGACAGTAGAGCAACCTCCGTCCTCTTGAGGGTCTGCAAAATTAGCCACAGCAAATGAAAACTGGATCCACAGAGCTGTTGAGCTCACTCAGGATTCAGATCCCCAAACAACTAGTTCCATGAAACAAATGTGCTTGCTTAAGTGGAGAGCCCAGAAAAAAAGTGACAGGAAAATTGAAGACTTGCTATAAAACTCATCTTCAAAAAGCCATAATTATCACAATCGTGTCACCTAAGCATTATTTACAAACATCCTTCTGCACAATTTCTCCTCTTGGAACAGCCCTTGTCTAGATACAGTGCCATTACTCAGGGTAACATTTTAGATTAATTAAGTAGTAAAACACGGAAAAACAAGCATTTTTCCATCAAAACTCTGGAGTGAATATAATTAAAATAAGATGCCAGGAACAGGCATAAAAGAGGGAGAATGTGACTTTCACCTTCGTGCTGATAATCCCTACTTACCAGTTTTATAACATGTCAGTTTCCAGGGTCGTGTACATTACTCAGTGGATTACCCCCGACACTGGAAAAGGGACAAAGTGTAAGAAGATTTTTCCTATTTTGCAGATGAGAAAAACTGAGACTTTAAGGAAATTAAATGATTCATCCAAAGTTGAGTCACAACAAAAACCCTGATCACCAAACTCCTTATTTCGATGCCCTAGGACATCAAACACAGTCTAGGTGATTTTGTTTTCATGATGAAACTAAAATAATTCTCACATCAAAAGCTGTCATCTATTTTGTCTGGGCCTTGCTTCTGAACCTTTCAGGCCTCAGAACATTCTGGTTTGGCTCCTGGCAGAATGAAGCCCATTTTGAACAGCCACACAGACAGGGTTTTCTCTGCAAGCAGAGACAGGCGAGAGAATGCTTCTCACGGTCTGTTGTATTAACTGCAGTTCTGCTCATAACCTACTATTCCTTTTTTTACATTTTTTAATTGAAGTGTAATTGAAATGCAGTGTTAGAGGAGCTTCGGGTATACGACATAGTGACTCGACAGTTCCAGACAGTTCCACCCGACAGTTTCACTCGGTGCTCATCATGCTAAGTGTGGTCCCCAAACAACGTGATCATTCCCGGTGGTGCTGTACTTTTCATCCCCAGGACTTACTCATTTTGCAACCAAAGTTTGTACCTCTTCATCCCCTTTACCTATTTTGCTCCTTCTCCCCGCTCCTTCCAGCAACCACGTTTGTTGTTTTTATGAATCTGGTTCTGTTTTGCCTTGTTGCGTTTTTTAGATTCCAGGTATAAGTGAAACAGGGCATTTGTCCTTCTCTGTCTGACTTCATTCAGCCTAATCCTTCTAGATCCATCCAAGTTGTCCCCAGTGGCAAGATTTCATTCTTTTTTAATGACTAAGTAATATTCCATTGCGTGTACAGATTATTTCTTTGAAATCCCAAGCCTCATAGTTCCTGGCCATGATCTGCCTGTACAGGACACAAAAGCAGCAAATGGTTCCTCACTATTTCCATGTCTCCCAGGCCCTGGCCAGCAATCAGAAATAGGACTGTGGACCTTTGTTCCTTCTACTTGGGGATGGCATCACCTCTCAGTCCCAGCTCTGTTAATCAGTAGTCATTTGAGGTAAATCTGTCATGGAAGTATATAAACATCTACCCTCAACTGTGTTTTCCCAAATAATGCCTCTGCCCTATGATTTTAAGGAACAGGACAACTAAAAGAGCAGCTGCAGGAATAACTCTAGTCTATGCTCAGATGGTGGGCAGGACTTTAGCTTTATTTTGGGGTCTCTGCTACCAAGTCCCCAAGTCTATTCAAATAAGTGAGCAGGGTAAGATGACGGCTCTCTCCCAACCTGGAGTTGGGCTGCCCCAGCCCTCTTTTCTCATGAAGGAATCCCTCCCACCTACCCAGTTTCTAGGACCAACACTAATCTTAGTGCAGACATCTGGGGAGTTTGGGTGCAACCTCCTGGCACCCCGCCCAAGTCCCCCAGAACACCAGCTCAGCATTAACTTCCTGCCAGCACTCCTCGACCTACACTGTGTTCCTTCTTGATTCCTTAACCTTCAGGTCCACTGGACCCCTGGCTGCCTCTCCCTCCCACAACCTGCTGTCCCTTCAACCCTCTACCCTAGACCAGGAAAATATTCCCAATCCTGCCTCCTTCAATTTCCTATCAACAAGTCATCACCCCAAGGGGATGCCCCAAGCCTAGAACCTTCCCGCAGCTCCTCTATCTTACTGTGCAAGTGCACCCCACTCCTTCCGGGCCTGGCAGGGCCCTGAGAATAAGACCAGCAGCTCTTCAAGTGACCCTCTGCCTTTCAGGCCAGGTTCTTATTTAAATGCCCTTGTCTGAGCCTAAACTCCATTTACTGGTGGAGAGAGAACTAGTGAATGGCTGTCCTCACTATCAACCCTATTTACTTGAAATCTGCCAGCGGCTCGCATACAGCAACCTATTAATTGCCCTGCAGACATCATGATGCAGCAAATTTCACTATTTTCACACAGAGAGCAGAAGCGGAGGATCCCATTCTACTAAGAACCATGCCTCAGTTCTGCTGCCAATACTGGGGCAAAACCGAGAGTAACTCAGAGTCTCCTGGCTTCCTACTTACAGTAGGAACCGTCTTTGGGGAAACCATGTGTCTTGCGCACTGAGTTCTGTCAATTACCCCCTGCAGGAGGGGGTGGAGCAGGTCCTTTCCAGCCCACGAGGGCCGACCCCCTCCCATGGACGAGCACCAGGGCTCCCTGGTGTCCCAGTCACCTGCCCTCGTGACTCCAAAGCCACCACATACATGTTCCACCTCGCGGAAGGGGCCACAGGAAGCATTTGCTCAAATTCCCAACTCAGTACTTCTGATAAAACCAACTGTTTCAAATAAAAACTGGAAGGACTTCTGTACTTCCCACCGGTCCCATCAAAGCTTCTTGGTTTCAGGCTTAGTTGACGTCAGTGAAATCCGCAGCAGAGCAGGAGACGGCTGTCCGGGGCTAATTCCGGCTCTGAGTTGCTTCCAAGGGGCGGCATAACTCTCACATACCACGTTCTCGGGGGCCTCACGGCGCTGTCAGCAGAGACACAAGCTATCCATTCTGGGAGAAGCCAGAGAGGAGCTGCCTCCCTGTCCAGGCTGGCACGGGCTGCCCTCTGCAAAAGAGCTTGAGGTTGTGGTGTGAGCAGATGAGCAGCAATCCACGTGTGTGTGTGTGTGTGTGTGTGTGTGTGCGCGCGCGCGTGCACGTGTGCGCACGCTCAGGGGGTACAGAATGGAGTCTCCAAAAAACGCATGTTCAAGTCCTAGCCCACTGTCCCTCACAATGTGGACTTGCTGGGCAGTAGGGTCACCGCACACGTGGTTCAGTAAGATGAGGAGGACCTTCAACCCAACACCGCCGGGTGACCTTGTCAAGAGGGGAAGAGACACCTGAGCAAAGAGGGTCCTATGACACGCGGGCGGCAATCAGATGCATCCACAAGCCAGGGGTTGCCAGCAGCGCCGGGAGCTGGAAGAGGCGAGGAAGGGTCTCTGAATTCAAGGTCTCCTGCAGACACCTTGAATTCAGACCTCCAGCCTCCAGAGCTGTCAGAGGATACATTTCTGTTGTCTTAAGCCACCCAGTTCCTTGTACCTTATTAACATAGGGTGGAAAGGAAAACCAAGGAATCTCAAAAATCTCTTGATTTAGAAACTGCACCAAATAAGAAAAATATATGGTTGCGCTCAGGGACATCTCAGCATGGCTATGCACGGGAAGAAACTGGGGGAAGAAAGACAAGGCTCTGCATCCCTCAGAGGAACCTTCCTTCCCCTGAGAAGTGTGACTAATCCAGGTCCTGAGCCGGGGAGGGAATGGAGGCGGAAGTCCCGCCTTCTCCATCCTTAGCCTCCTAGTGCCTCTCTGCCTCAAATACTTCTGAAAGGTACCAGACATGTGTTTCCATATCCGTGATCTCCTCTCATGATCACGACCATCTGGGTGACAGAGAAAGAGGGCAGGTGTTATCATCCCTATTTTACACACAAGGAAACTGGTGCTCAGACTAGGTCGCAGGCTGCCCACAGACGAGAGGACCATTCCAAAAAGAACTTGAGTTGACAAAGCAAAAGGCTTTCAAAAGAGATAAGATGGGAGTGAATCCTACCTGGGGTTTGGGGGAGAGGGGGACAAGCTAAACAAAAGTTCTAGACACCTTCCATGTCCAACCAAATCAAATCTGCTGGCCTTGACACGTAGCCCCTTTCCCTTTTACTGAACGCACAACAGTCGCAAAACGTGGCTATTGACACAATCTGCCCATTTTCTGGCCAGCTTTTTATATTCAAATATCTCTCAGGGGAAAAAAAAACAAAACAAACTGCATATGTTTTCTAGCTTGAAATATAAGGCGTCTGCGTGTGTGCTCCCCGTGTGCCTCCAAGTCTCTAGGCACCGTCGTGTCCCCACCCAGCTGTCATCCGCACCGGGTGCGCTCTCCTGAACTGGACTCCAGGGTTCCAGAGGCTGGAGCTCCCACACACGGCGTCCAGCAACCTCTGTGCCTGAGTGAACCCTCTCCGGAAGCAGCCCTTGAAAAGGCAGGAGAAGGCAGGGACCCAGTGGGATGCCAGGGCCCCTGGAAAGGACAGGAGGAAAAGGGTTAAGCTGGAAGGCCCTGGAGATAAGGCCCTTGGGTGGAGAGCTCGGACTCTGGTCAGCTGCCTTTTCCAAATATTTTAATCTTTCCCCCCTGAAAAACACCCAGCCGGCTGGCCACTGAGAAAACTTGGATTTCTTCTTTCATGCCCCTTAAAACCTAAGGCCAAGATGCCAGGCGGACACACACACACGCCAGGACCAGCCACTAAACCACTCCGGGTACGCGCGGCTGAGAAACGCCATTCCACATTTTGTCAGCTTGAAAATATTAAACACCACTGAACAAAATGGACGTAAATGTCTACTTATTTCAAAATGAATTAGCGGTTCTCTGGGTTTCATAATGTTTAATTCATTAATGATAACTACAGCTTGAGAATTTGAAAGGAAATTGCTTCCAGGACAAAATTAAATGCGAAACTCTAAGCAGTGATTCATGGCTGTTCCTATCTAAATTACTAATCCGTGTGACAAACCTGGTTGGCAGCACACAAAAAAAGCAACACCATTTCCCCCCATTGCCTTTATATACTTTGCTGAATTGTTTTCCAAACCGCCTAAACCTGAGTCCTAGATAATCCCGTGCTAGCAGCATCCAGGCCGGTGGTGGGATTCAGTGCTCAGAGTCCCTACTGCCTCGCACAGACTCCTGATGGACTAATACTTCAGCGCCTCGGAAGAGAGTTTCCTCAACATTACAGTTTAGACATATAATCCAATGGATTTCCAAGGAAACTCATTTTAAATTAAAGGCAAATATCCCCATGATATCAGTCTGCATCTCCCCGAAAAAACCTGCATAAAACTCTAAAAATGGCAGTTTTCCTTTCGTTTGCAAGGAAGCCTAGCCAGCTGAGATCCAATTACGTATTTCCCCGTTAGAACAACTGGGCACCCGAGTAACCGTGTTATCCAAAAGATGAGAGAATATCACGCTTCTGAAGTTTCATCAGACCCAGGTTATTCTGCCTCCAGAAATTTCTCTCAGGTCGGTTCCTGGGTTCACAGGCGAGGCTAGAGAGAAGCAGGCAAGGATATTCCTGACCACACACCCACCACCTCCAAAGGAACTCAGAGGACCAGGGTCCCCCAGGGCACCTCTCTGGGAACTGCGACCAGACTGCCCCAAAGCAGGTTCCCGTCTCCAGGCGGTGTCCCACTCCAACCATCCCAGGTGCTGCTCCTAAATGGGCATATCCCCACCAGCCCTCGGGGGCGCTACTCCATGCCAGGGATTTACATATGGTGACTTCTTTATCCTTGGGACAACTTGGGGAGGGTGTCCTCCTTGTCCCCACATGGCAGAGCAAGAGATGGTGGCAAAGAGGTTCAAAAAGTTTGCCCAGTAACAGAGCAAGTGACCGGCAGAGCCAGGATTCACACCCATGCTTTCTGCCCAGCCGCCCACATGCGGAACCAGCAGATCGAGCCCCACCACCGCTTGGAATATTCTACTCATTCCTTGCTACCAAGAGAGCAGGGCCCCCACAGCCACCAGGCTCTATGGGTCCTTTGGTGATTCGGTTATATTCGCAGCCTCATCTGACAAACACGTTCTTCTCCATCTACCCCCCATTCTGGCTTTTCTAACCTATGTGCACCTGCTCTTCCCCCCACCCCTCCCCCTGGGACTCCAAGTCCCCCTTTGGGGTCTCTTCCCCCCGGAACTTTAAGCTCCTGGAGTGCCAAGTTCATTCCTCCAGTTGACACTGGGGGGGCCCCTTTGTCTCCCCCCGAGTGTGTGGCCTTCTCCCAGCCACCGCACCGACTTCTCTACAACCTGCCCTGTGTCCCCACCATGGAGACGTTCTGTGACCTCTGGAACTAAGGAACGTGCTACAGCAGATCATCAACGACACTGAAAGAAGTAAAATGAAAACCAAACCAGAGACTCAGGGGCTTGTCCCCAAATGACCCAGTTCGACCCTTGAAGAGTGACTATGAGGCGATGGCGGGATTTACGTGAACTCTATAAAAACTCTATCAGGGAGCATTTTTTCCATCCAGCATGCAAATGTGGCCACCACGGGAAGGCGAGAACACCAGCTATCTGCTCACTAGCGAGTGGCTTTAGGAAGCAAGCCTATTTGGGATTTACAATCAGCAAGAGATCATCTTCGGAACCCGAACTCAAGAGTTAGCCATGCACCACCAAACAGGGATGGCGAACTTAAGCCACAACTCAGCCGGGGTTTTGTTGTTGCTTCCGAGCAGCAGGAGGGGGAGCGAAGAGGCGTGTGGAGGCCGTTCTTTTTCGATTTTAAGGAGGGAGGGTACCCACTCCCTGCAGCTCTTCTGTCGTCCCCACACGGGGTGAAGGGGTGGGTGGAAAGCAGGCTGGCATCCGTTCCTGACCGTGAACTCGGCATCAGAGAAACCCCAATACCATCAGCAATGCAGCCCGAAAAGCAAAGATCACAGATCGGCGACACACAGAGTTGAAAATATAAAATAATGCTCCTAAATCCCATACAACGATTGTAACTGTCCAGTGCACGCAAATTCTCTGAGGAACCCCGCAGCACTGTGGAAATACACAAACGCACATAAAAATACAACCCTACCGTTATGTAAAATTAACCTAAAACTGGGCGCCTGGGTGGCTCAGTGGGTTAAAGCCTCTGCCTTCAGCTCAGGTCATGATCTCAGGGTCCTGGGATCGAGCCTCGAGTCGGGCTCTCTGCTCAGCAGGGAGCCTGCTTCCCTCTCTCTCTCTCTGCCTGCCTCTCTGCCTACTTGTGATCTCTGTCAAATGAATAAATAAAATCTTTAAAAAAAAAAATTAACCTAAAACTAATATGCTCGCTAAAGCGAACTATATATTAAATCCGTTTCGCTCACCTTCTTAGGACTTAATGAGCCCCAGCGGGGTGAGGGGTGTGATCTGGATGCCGGAGCCTCTTTCACAAAACCTTCCAAGGAGATTCATGGTAATGGGTGGAGCTGGGTTTTTCCGAGCTCTCCCCGTTTCCCTTGTAGGCAGCACAGGCATTCAGAACAAGCTGCTGATACAGAGGGGGGCTCCCAGTGTTACTGTAGGCTTAGGAGCCCGTGTTGGGGCGGGGGGGGGGGGTTCCTCCCAAGGAAAGGCATTTTAAAAATATTTTCTTTTCCTCCCAGCTTATACAAGCTCTCCAAAGCAGCCACACCTGCCCAATGTCCCCTCAGGGAGCACGGGATGGGGGGGATCTGGGCATTGTCCCGATGATCACTGTTTGCTGAGCCTGCAGGGCTCTCCAGAAAAGCCATTTCAAGTCCCAAGGCCAGGCACCGGCTTTACAAGTAACTTCAAAGTTGTCCACAAAATGAATGAAAAGCATATATCGGTATCATGCCCCGTAGTGACGTGGGGGGAAGAGGAAGAGCAGGAAAGTGTGTAGGGAAGTTGGAAGTAGGCCTTAGGAAAGCAGCTGGGGCGGGGGGAGGAGTGGGGGGTGGAGATCAATGATATAGGAGGCTTCCCACAAGACTTAAAGCCGGTTGATAAAGGGACTGCCCAGCCTTGAGTTCTCAAGGTTCCCACTTTATTTTTTTTTTTAAGATTTTATTTATTTATTTGACACAGAGAGAGAGAGAGAAATCACAAGTAGGGAGAGCGGCAGGCAGAGAGAGAGGAGGGGAAGCAGGCTCCCTGCTGAGCAGAGCGCCTGATGTGGGGCTCGATCCCAGGACCCTGAGACCATGACCTGACCGAAGGCGGAGGCTTAACCCACTGAGCCACCCAGGCGTCTAGGGTTTCCACTTTAGTGATTAAACAGAACTAAAAGTAGTCACTGTTTATAAAAATATAGGTCTTTCATAAGCATTTGAAATTCTTAGAAAAGATTTTTTTAGACCATTCTAACACCTTGCAGGTGATCTTGTTTGTTCCACGAATATCTTCAGTTCTCCATTTCATTGTAAGGAGGACTAGCTAAAGGAAACCCTGTCTCCACCATTTCCCCCACCATTTCAATCACCACAAAATTCTAATTAGTAAACTCCACAGACACGGGAGATCTCCGTCCTCACATCGTAGCTGCCAACGACGCAACGATGACATAAAGACTAAGTGAGAAGGTGTGTAAGCATCTGCGCTTTGAATAGGAAACCGCGACAGCTGGCACAGTTTCATCAGAGTTCACTGTGTTTGTATCTTCTGGTAGAGACTTCTGCAAGGAGCTTGCTCACTCCGAATTGAATCCACAGTTTAAAAAAAAAAGAAAGTGGGCAAGTCTATCAACCTAAGGCAAGCCTCACCATATACCTTGTCAGGTCGTTATCTTTCCATTGCTCCTAAACCTTGCCCTGTCTGGGAAAGAAATCATTTGGAAATGCGGAAATATAGTTTTACTGGACCCACATGGGATTCTAATCCCCTGCTTTTAGGATTAGAGAGGCTGGGGTGGGGGTGGGGGTGGGGCTCAGAGCTCGGCGGATGTCTTCCGGGAACAAATGTCCCTGCAGCCAGGACACGGCCTATGAGAGAAACAGGCTTTACAGATCAGTGTCTGAGGATGGGATTTATTATTGCAAATACACTGGTGGATGGCATTTTTAAAGATCTTCATGTCATACATTCCATCTGCTTGTGTTCCATACCACTTTTTTCTACTAAGTGACCTCATCTGCTGGGGCTTTCTTCCACCCAAGGCGGTAAGTGTGCAGCTCTCCCTTTCACGTTCCCGGGGTCAGTCCCCTCACCCCTTGGCTCTTCACAGCCCGCCTCCTTCCCCTCCAGAAAAGACTCCCCAGCCCCGCCATCTGCCCTACTCCAGAGTCCAGCCAGGGTCCGTGTCTTGGCCAACAGCAACCCCAACCCCACTCCCTTTAAGTTTTGCTTTGGGATGTCACTGTTCCTTCTCTCCCTTTTTCCTTTTTTTCAGGATGTGGAAAGAAGAGTTCCTTTAAGGTTAAGCAAGAAGGAAAAAGGACCAGAGTCCTATTCTCCTGCCAGCATGTGTGTCGACCTCCCTGCTTCAGATCCAAGAAAAAGAAAAGTGAAGCCAAAGTAAGGGGCCAGCTCCATCCAAGGCAGAACGATCCCATCTGAACTGAGGGCCTCCCAGGCTTCGTGCCTTCATACCTCCTGCCCTGGTTTTCGTGCTCAAGTCAGTCCTCCCGCCACCCCATCCCCAAGTCTTAGTGGAGCCCATCTGTCTGGATAATGTAACAGCCTGTGGTCGTCGTCTTCACATTCCCTCCATCCGACCGGCCCACACCCCATCTGCACCTGCTTCCCACCACCGCCGGCAGACACTTGAGCCAAGCGATTAGCCACAACACCCTTATGGAGGTGATTGTGTTTCTCTTCATAAGGCGCTCACATTTTAGCAAAGGATGCAGGGACATAAAACCCAAAAAGGAAAGGAACTAATTTATAATGAATCGTCTACGTACCAGCTTCAGACCCCAGACACATCATTTAAATTCTCTGGGCCCGCCTCTGGCTCCTGCCTCAGACAGCTGTTCTGATACTTCAGTAAGTTAACATATACGTAATACTTAAAACAGCACCTGACACCTTGCAAGGGCTCCACAAGCATCCATTTTATTAACCTCCACCACAATCTTCTGAAATAAGTACTACCAGTTTCGTCTTAAATGAGGACACAGAATGACTTGCTCAGGACCACAAGGCTGATGAATTAGCAGAGTAGGGATATAGCCCTCAGTCTACCAAGTGACCACAATCCCTGCTGTTTTCAACACACCACAAGGAATGAAGCTCTAATGGTAAAATCATGGACACTCTGCGGGCCTGTGCAGTGAGGGGTCCCGTGGTACGCTGATGGTGGACTATCAGAAGGAAAGCACCGGGCAGCTGAGGTGAGCATGGGATGATTTGACCAGAGTCCTGACCAGAGTTGAACGCATGGTGTACACTGTCAAGGTTAACTCAAGGCCCACCTCTGAACCACAGACCTTGGTCTACCCATTTGCCTCCTTTAGGCTCAGCTTGTCCTGACGATAAAATGGGGCATAAAATTTACTTGGGGAGCACCTGGGTGGCTCAGTCGTTAAATGTCTGCCTTCAGCTTGGTCATGATCCCAGGGTCCTGGGATCGAACACCACTTTGGGCTCCCTGCTCCGTGGGAAGCCTATTTCTCCCTCTCCCACTCTCCCTGCTTGTGTTCCCTCTCTCGCTGGGTCTGTCTCTGTCAAATAAATAAATAAAATCTTTAAAATAAAATTTACTTGGGCATTGCAAGCTCCTGACCCCTGGAGGTGTTCATGGCAGAAGAGAAAACCTCCTGTGAGGGAAATTCCAGAAAGAGAGTAAGTCCTACAGTAAGGAGGACAGCAAACCTGGGAATGTAAGTTACATCCAACGTGAGAAATCGAGGATTCACTGAACAACAGGCTAGAGACGAACGATGCTTATTTAAAAACAAACAAACAAACAAAAACACCCTGCTGGAGCCAAAAATACTACTAACGACTTTGATAATATCTGGTTAAAAATTCTTAATTAAGTCTGGGCGGTCTAATTTTTTAATCTCCAAAATATTCCTGAAAACTCACCTATTTCCATTATAGGTTACAAATCCATTATTAGGCCTCTTTCCTTTCTGGCTTGTTCTACATTTGAAAAGCATTGACTATTCCACTGAAGCGGCCTTCCCTCAAAATAACCTCATTAGGGAGCCTGGGTGGCTCAGTGGGTTAAGCCTCTGCCTTCGGCTCGGGTCATGATCTCAGGGTCCTGGGATCGAGTCCCGCATCGGGCTCTCTGCTCGGCGGGGAGCCTGCTTCCCTCTCTCTGTCTCTCTGCCTGCCTCTCCACTTGTGATCTCTCTCTGTCAAATAAAAAAACAAAACAAAAAAAAACCTCATTATTCTAGACTTGCACAATTATGTCACGGATATAATTACCACCATCATGATTCCAGGGCTATTTGTTGCGCCATAATTTCCAGATGAATTTCTGGCGTAGAAATAAAATAGCCACAATAAAATAATTAATTACAACTCCATTATGACAACAGCACAGAATGACCGAAATTAAAACTCTGAAAGTTTTAGTATTTCGTTTTTAATATCATGTTCATCTTTGTAGCCAGCAAATAATTACTATAAAGGCGCTCATTGTTAGTACGTTTTGTTTCTAACAGCACTGCTTTCTTGGTATTGGTACTTTTCCATAACTACTACTGCAAAGTTTTGAAAGACCACTATATCGTGATGGTCTGAGTACCAACGTTACTACTAACCAGATTCAGGGTCTGTTTTTTGGTTTTGGGTTTTGGTTTTTTTGTGTTCTTTTTTTTTGTTTGTTTGTTTTTAGGATTTTATTTATTTGAGGGGGAAAGAGAGAGAGAGTGAGAGAGCACAAGCAGGGGCCGGGGCAGAGGGGGAAGCAGATTCCCCGCTGAGCAGGGAGCCCGAAGCGGGACTAAATCCCAGGACCAAATCCCAGGACCCCGGGATCATAACCTGGGCTGAAGGCAGATGCTTAACTTACTGAGCCACCCATGTGCCCCCAGATTTAGGGTTCGTATGTTCCTTCTACCCCTCAGGAGCATAATCTGGCCGAAGCCACTAAACTTCTCTAAGTCTCAGTTTGTTCAACCATAAATATGGGGCTTAAAACAGCACCTACTCCTAAATTATTGTGATAATTAGGTGGAATAACTTTTACAGAGCTTCACAAAATACTCCGGATTTAGTTACTGCCAGGTATAGTTAACAATTCTTTAAGTTGTAAATTCAATTCAAAGATATTCAATATTTTAAATTTTACTCAAGGGGTGACTGGTTGGCTCAGTAGGTGGAGTGTGTGACTCTTGATCTCAGGGTCATGAGCTTGAGCCCACATTGGGCGTAGAGCCTACTTAAGAAATAATAATAATAAAATAAGATTTTACTCAAAATGTTGTCACCTCCATTTTCTTCTTTTTCTGCCAATGTACTAAAGTGATTATCCAATAGTCAGTTATGACCATCAGCCCATCTGACACATTCTCTGAAGGACTAAGGTTCCCTTCTACAAGCCAAAGAAAGCAGACTCATTTTCTGAGACAATGGAATCGGCTGGAGCAAAGCGCAGGGCAGCAGCTTCGAATTAATCAGCGCTGATTATACTAGAGTTTTTGAGGCCCTTGAGGCAGAGAGTGCATTAGTAAACAAACTTCACAAAAGGAAAACAAAACCCACTTCCCATCTTCAAAGTATTTTCCTTATCTATCTAAACGAGTAGTTTTATTCTGAATTATTTGTGACCATTCCTCACACCATACTAAGTGAATTCTGTCTGATTAATTTAATTTTAGACCTATAAAAGCTAATTTCAGGCCTCTATTACTGTTTTACCCATTTGGGGCTCCAAGTATATTTTGGTTCCTGAAAACCTACCCCCAACTTCTTACATGAAACCCAAAGGCCAAACTACAGGGCGATTTGCCCCAATACTATTCCCTCTCTGCTAGCTGCACAGAGCATTAACTGACCAGAGAGAAGAATCAGTCAAGACCGTCAATATGTCTTTGGAATAGCCAAATAAAAAGGACACCAGTGGCAGGAACCACCATACTTCCCTAGCCAATACAAGACTCAGCCACCAAGATGCAGTGCCCCCCACCCCCGCCGAACCGAAGAAAACTTCCTGATGATACAGCCCTTAACCCACCAGTAGCACAAAGATACCACATCCAAGAGAGTATGGGGGATATAATAAAGTGTGAGATCACTACATTCTTTAAGGAGACTAAGAGCCAGTTAGAGATAGAAGATAACTGGTCATGACAACATTTACTGGTGAAAACAAATAAATAAGCCAGGTCCCTAGTAGGGTAGGCACAGCCCTCACGCAAGCCCCATCTGGCATCACTCAGCAGCCGGCCATCCCCGGAGGCCCTGCACTAGGTCTGCAAGATGGAGAAGACAGCGAAGGTCCCTTTCTCCTGTAATCATCGGGGATTTGGAGATGGGCCTTGGGCAGGGTACCAAAGAAAGAGTTAGGATCTGAACTGAGGGGTGAAGGGAGAAAAAAAAAGGCAAGCATCCTCAAGGAGACCACAGGAAGAAGGCAGGCCAGCCAGAGCACGCCCAGAGGCTGGTGAGTTAGAAACACACGGTCAGTTTGGGTGAGCGGAGCATCATCCCACCAGATTCCCAATATGCCAGGCAGAGCCCCTAACAGAACCCTCTCCATGAACAGTCTGCAAAATATCTCAAATGTCTTAAATCAAGGAGAAATCAGAATCAATCTGGGAAGAACAACTACAATTTAGCTCCACTAGAACATGAAGTCACATATTACCTTTTAGTTTTCAATACATGTTAAGTGTCCTCTGCTCCAGGAAACAACCGTGTTTTCCCGGTTCCTTCCTCCCTTTCCATCTCTGTCCTTTCGCGGACAGCTCTCAGAGCCTCTCTCTCCCCAACTTGGCAACATGGTTCAACCTCAGATTCACAATGGCCACCTGGATGTCGATTAGTCCCAAAGGCACAGCTCTGTCCTCTCTTCCAAATGCCATCTCCAAAGAGAACTCTTGATTTCTCCAAATTTGGCTTTTTCCACATCATTTTGTCTTTGTTACTGTTATTCACCCTGTAACCCAGACTTGAAAACCTGTTTATCTCCCACCTCTCATTCAACTGATCTCCGAAATTCCACTAATTTTGTCCCTGAAATGTCTCTTGCATTCATGCATCTTTTCTCTCCCTGTGGCCCACCTCCTGGGGTGCAGGTCTTTGTTACATCTTCTCTGGACCCCAATTGGTCTCCCCACCTTTGTCCTTCCCCATCCGCATCAACTGCTGCCAGATTAAGCTCCCAAAAGCACAGCTTCATAACCACCTGCTCCCAACCCCCAAAACCATCATGACTTCCTGCAAGTAAATCCCAAAGGCCCCCTTCCCACCAGCTAATCTAACCCTTTTCCCCCCAGTCCAGCTCGCATACGCCACAGTCATAAAGCACTGTAGTCATAAAGCACTATTTGGTGTTCGGAAGACAAGATCTCCCCTCCCCTACCACCTTGCTGCTCTGCTGGAATACCACTCCACTGCCCACGTGGCCAGATTACTCCCTACACTTCAGGAGCATCGCCAAATGCTACTTCTTGCATGAAGCCTTTTTAAATCCTTTAGCAGGAAGTAATCTCTCCCCTTCACACTCTAGTACCACTCATTTCATCCACTACCACCTGGCATGCAGTTCCTGGTGTGCTTGTGTCCTTACTCCTACCGAGGGGACCTCCTCAAGGAGCATCCCTGTAGGAAAATAATCAAACCAACATGCTAGGTTAGTACTTTCTTAGCAGGAACCATGGCGCCAAGAGTTATGGAAGACTCAAGAGCATCCGTTGACAGCTAAATTGGGAAATTATGCTCCAACAATGCAAAAATGAAGTGATAATATCCGTAACTCTTTTTAACCATCATATACAGATGTTGGCTGAATTCATGAAAATACAGAACATCTCGGAGAAAAGGAGTCTCCTGAACAGAATGAGGAATGTAAGGCAGCACACGGGTATATCTTACAGCCAACTCCAGAGCCATGTGGAGCTGAGTTCTAATCCAAGTTCTGGCATTCACGCACCTTGTGACCTTGGCATGTCATGTAGCCTCAAGTTCTTGTAAAGAAGCAAATTAAAAGAGAGAGAAAAAGTACCTTCCCCTTCAGACTGTAGTGAGAATAAGGCATGCACTATGCAAAACACTTAGAGCCTGGCATGTAACTAGTTCCATCCAGGTTAGCTGGTCTTATTATGATGCAAATGTTCTATATGGGGGAAGAAAACCCCACAAGAATCACAGACTTGGTAGTTAAGAGGTCTAGCAGGGGGGCGCCTGGGTGGCTCAGTGGGTTAAGCCGCTGCCTTCGGCTCAGGTCATGATCTCAGGGTCCTGGGATCGAGTCCCGCATCGGGCTCTCTGCTCAGTGGGGAGCCTGCTTCCTCCTCTCTCTCTCTCTCTCTCTGCCTGCCTCTCCATCTACTTGTGATCTCTCTCTGTCAAAAAAAAAAAAAAAATCTTAAAAAAAAAAAAAAAAAAAAAAAAAAAAAGAGGTCTAGCAGGATTTTTACTAGAAAGGAAGACTTCACCATCTTAGAATTGTCAGTCCACATTGGCTCTCTTCCTGACCGGGAGTCTCTGGCTGATTTGACAGGTGGGGTGAAATTCACGGGGCGGGGGCAGTGGGGGGCAGGGGGGGCAGAGCGGGGGCGGGGGCAGAGGGCTCTCTGTACCATGGAGTGAATGTTGTGCAAACAGAGCAAGCACCCGGCCACTGAACCAGACACAACGCCTTCAGCCGTCAAGGGGCTCACGCACAAACAGCCATTGTCTCCCGCAAACAACCCAGCCGCTGTCACCCAGATGGGGGCCAAATGAAACCATGGGACTTAAGCATTTTGGTCCATGGCTCTGTGTAGAGACAACCACAGATACGATTAATTGCTGCACAAGAAATCCAGAACTAGGCCCTGAATCTGGCCCAATAACAAGCTTTTGGGGTCAGATCTTTAAAGGACACGAATCCACGGCATCCAGCTGGACTATGCAAATATGAGTCTGCTTCGAGGCCCAGCACATCATACAGCGACTTATTAATTAATGGTGTGGGGAACAGCTGTGACTGCAGGGTATCCATATCTGTCATCCCCCTCCCCCAAAATGTGAAGATGCATTATACAAAAATTGCCACAAATAAACGACCTGAACCCAGACCACAGGCCCGCAGTCCCACACGGTGAAGTGAAATCTGCCAGGAAGTTGGAGGTTTTATCACTTTCTACTAAAATTATTTATAGCTCAAAATTGCTCGTTCTTCACATGTCAGAATTACCAGAGTAGTGGGATCCAAACTCACATTTCTCCTCGTCTTAGTTTCTGACAAAACCTAGAAATTAACCAGAACTATAGCACTAAGGCTGATGCCTTACAAGAACCAACAAAAATACTGTCCCTTTCTCCCTGGCTAGAAGGTCTGTTTTTACTTCCGACCTGGAATCCTGGCATGGCTGCTTCACCGAGGGGTCTCCATCCAAATGTCAGGGAAGGGGAGGCAGGGGAGAATGACTGTCAGAATAAATACCCCCAAATCTCAGCAGTCTAGAGCAGCACATGGTTTAACCCCTTCTTCACGCTGCATTCCACTTCTGCTCGGGGGGGGGGGGGGGGGGGGGGGGGGGGGGGGCCCCCCCCCCCGCCC
>NW_019154120.1:14650232-14673019 GCF_002288905.1 Enhydra lutris kenyoni | reverse complement strand
GGGGGGGGGAGTTCTGCTCCACACAGTCATTCAGGCTTCTCCCATCCTGTGGCTTCTCCCACCTTGTGGCTCCATCACAGCCCAGGGCTTCACAGTTCTCCCCCACCCCACCCTCCCCCGCAGCTGGCCAGCAGACCAGAAAGAGAGCAAATGTGGAAAAGGCCCTCCCCCCTTAGCTGCCTCTCATTTCCACACCACCCCATGGGTGAGAATCAGTCACATGCCTCTGCCCCCCGGCCCCATGTGGAAAGTAGTCTAGTACAGTGGTTGTCAACACTGTGGAGGCAACTGTGACTCCCAGGAGACTGGCAATGTCTGGAAACATCTCTGTCCTAATGAGGCAACTGGCACTGAGTGCGTAGGGTCCAAGGGTGCTACTGAACACCCCGCGGGGCACAGGTCAGTCTCCCCGCAACAAAGACCCATCCAGTCCCAAATGTCAACAATGCTGAGATTGTGGTAAGCATCCAGCCACTCCCCCCCCACCACAGGACATGTCAATGCTCAGGTCTACCGCCATCTGTCACTAAGATACACTCTCATCAATCCCAAGGAATCCACATTTCAAGTTTGTTCATTCATCCGCTTGTTTGTTCCTCCATCCATTCATCTGAATTCCTGAACAAGACAAGGTCCCTGCAGTCAGAGAATTCTCCAGTGGAGCAGGGAGGCAACCAGAGGTAAGTACTATTAAAAAAGAACAAATGGAAGGAACACTAATTCTTCCTCAGAGGGTTGGAGGAGAATCCATAAAGCAGACAGAATGGGAAAGAAGTCTTGAAGGAAGCAGATACTTACAGCTTTCCATGGAGACAAGGCATTTTTGTGGGAAGGGGGAAGGCATTCCAGGAAGAGGGAACTCCATGAACAAAGGAATGGCAAGATGAAAGGGTAGGACTTATTCCCGTTTTGGTGTGGGGCAAAACAGTAACAAGGGGAGGAGGGCTCGCCCACCAACGGCCATTGTAAGAAATGCTTTTTTGTTTGAACAATATTTTTTAGTAGAGTATTCATGAAAGTCTTAAGCTCCCAGCTACGCACACTGGCTTTCAGTCAAGTAGCCCTTCAAGAAACAATTCCCACCACCTAACTGCATAGAAACGTGTCAGCACAGGGCAGAGCTCAGAGAATAGTCGGAAATCGCACGCAAATTTCCCAGCAGAACTCATCACCAACTCTTTCAAACCGCACAACCCCAAAGTCACCATGAGACTGATTCAGGGAGATGCGGACCCAAATCATCCATCTTTGTTTGCAGGGACAGAAGCGTACAGGAGTCAGATCGCTTCCTGAGTTATACCACACTGAACCCATTTTTTAAAAAAGACTTAACTGCTTTTTTCAATCCTGAATCCCAGCCGTGGATGTGACTCCCAGGCTGGGGGTTAAGAGCAGACCCCACAGGCTCCGTATCCCAGCTCTGGCATAAACTCGCTGTGTGACCTTGGGCAAGTCCCCTAACTTTCCAGGATCCACCGCCTCTCAGAAAACATGCTTAAAGCAGTTAGCACTGAGCCTGAAGCCTATAATACATGTTATCTGCTATCTCTGTACTAGAGTTATTCCCCCCAAGCCCCCACCCCGAGAAATGCACTGTGGAATCCAACACAGTTTGGGAAGGAAAACAACAGATAAAGTTCCATTTCATTTTGTAAAACATGCATTATTAATAACAATGTCAATTTGCTTCGGACAAGATCCTTTTTTTTTTTTTTTTAAGATTTTATTTATTTGACAGACAGAGATCACAAGTAGGCAGAGAGGCAGGCAGAGAGAGAGAGAGAAGATGAAGCAGGCTCCCTGCGGAGCAGACAGCCTGATGTGGGGCTTGATCCCAGGACCCTGGGATCATGACCTGGGCCGAAGGCAGAGGCTTTAACCCACTGAGCCACCAAGGCGCCCCGGGCAAGATCCTTTTAATTACAAAGTCAATACCACCATGTAAACACCAGTTTTCCTTCATTTTGAAGCTAAAATTGAGTCTAAAAAATACCACACTCTTACATAATTATTTACCCCCCTTATTCGCTTAACTCACTTTTCTTCCCTCCAACTGTTGTCTCTCTCTCTCCTTTTCTCATTTTCGCTGTGATCAGCTCTGGGAAAACAAAGTGTATTTAGCTGTTAAGTACTATAGATTATATCGAACAACACCAGTCACCTAGCACTAAAAAGCCTCATAAAAGGAAGAAATTTGTTTCTTTACAAGTCAGAATCTCGAAGGAGGAGTTAAGCTGAGGGAGGTGAACTCCAGAACGCAGAGGAGCGTCAGCCAGAGCCCAGCGGCCTCCCCCTCTGCCTAGAATCACGGTGAACACCCCACTCCTGGGGGGGTCCTAGGTGAACACAGGCGAAGCCCCAGTCCCCTTTACTCATAGGCACCAGTGAGTCAAATGGCGCTGCCCTTTGCGGTAAGTCAAGGACAAGGAACAAAATGAAAGCCAAGGTGACCAAATGACCGAGGCTGAATTCCATTTACACTTCAAAATTGATTATCACTGCCCTCCTAATTTACAAAGAATTCTAAGTTGTCTGGACAGCATCTCTTTTTCAATTTCCATTCCAGACTGGCCTTGATTCCTGAGAATGTTATTTTAAGGAGCACATTAAAAAGAAGCTTTGGCACCTCCACGAACAGGTTCCACAAATAAGACCTAATAAATCTGGGGTAAAACTTCACATATTCTTTTTAACCTCTTAGTAAAGACATTTTTTCTCGCAAATCAAAGAACTTCTTGTTGGGAAGAATGACGGCCCTAAGATGCAATTCTCAAACACCGCGTTTATTACTGTAACATAAACTCAAGGTGTGTGAACGATTAATTTTGGATAGCTCTGACTCTGCTGTTGGAAAAAAGTAAACGAGTGATTCTGCAAAAAAACAAAACAAAACAAAAAAACAAACAAAAACACTAACTCTTTGAACTAATATTTAACATTTGCGTGTAGAAATAAGGGCAATTTATAGAATGCATTTTGGGGGCGCCTGGGTGGCTCAGTGGGTTAAAGCCTCTGCCTTCAGCTCAGGTTATGATCGCAGGGTCTTGGGATTGAGCCCCTCATCAGGCTCTCTGCTCAACGGGGAGCCTGCTTCCTCCCTTCTCTCTGCCGACTTGTGATCTCTGTCAAATAAATAAATAAAATCTTAAAAATAAAATAAAAAAAAAATAAAATGCATTCTGCTTGCCTGTAAGTTTCCCCTTCCGTAGACAAACCATTTACCTTTTTCTCAGGTGAAGCAACAGGCCCTGAAGAAATCTGGCTTATCAGAAACCAAAATGAATATTTCTCAGATCCATGGTGATTACCCAGGAATCTGAGTTGAAAGAGTGACGTAAATGTCTAGCAATTGCCCTCAGGTGCTCTGTGCCCGGGGTCTACAACTAGCAAACTAATTACTGTTTTGGTAATTTGCTGCAGGTCCTAACATCCCCAGATAAATAGTTAACACTTCCCAAGAAGAAACAGAACACAAAGGGTTATCACTGGAGGCATCGGCTAAAGATCAGAAAAATCTGTGGCTAATCCAAGGGCCTTATCAGTTGCCATCAACCCCATGTGTTAGTAATGGAGATTCAGAAAGAGAGAATGCAGACAAATTGGCCCCCAGGCTTCCAGATACCCCACTCCGGAGGCAGGAGCTAGGCCTCCTTCCCTTCCCAACCCCCACTTGGAATGAAAAGACTCATCAGGAAATCGCTCCCTTAACTCGAGGAAAGCACAGGGCAGCGGGTGCACAGGCACTCGATCACACTACAGTTCTGTGCACAATATGCGCACGTTCCAGAAGCATCCGAGCGTCAAACAAAAGACTCATCGGCCGGTGTCATGTGGTTCCACCAAGAAGAAGCACAACAAACAGTCAAGAGAAGCAACAGCTCATACACTCCAGGTCGCAGCACAAGGGACCCAGAGAGGATAGAAGGTTGTGCATTTTCAAGGAACCCATCCGAGGGCCCAGACTGAAATCCTGCAAGATCAGCAACCCGGCCCTGAACTGGAACCCAGCTCTCAAGGTCATTTCCCAAGATTACACTGCACCCTTCCTTCAACAAGTATTTATTAAATAGCCACTGTGTACCAAGCCCTGTGCAAAAAAACCCTTCCAGGCACAAATATTGCAACTTAAAGAGCATTTTTAAAAGATCCCGTTAACTTTATAGCTCTATCGTATAGGCTAGTTGCCTTTCTTGCCTGTAGTAAAGAGATCTCTTCTTTAATAAAAATAACTGCAATAATAATAAAGATCCTATTCCAAAAAGCACATTCAGAAAGAAAAGGACTGACAAAGCCAACGGCCTTCTGCAGGCTTATCCAGGCCAGCTCTCTGCTGCCTCTCTTCTGAGGACGGCTGCCTCTCCAACCGCGGGAAATGTCCACAAAGCCTGCTTCAGGGAGAACAAAAAAACAGACAACAAGGACAGGACCCTTTGGTAGGGTGACCAAGTAATGCTGGGCTTCCTGGGGCCTTTCTGGTTTTGAAAACAGAAAGTCCCTCACCCGGGGTATCCTCTTAGTCCTGGACAAGCTGAATCGGTGGATCATCCTACCTCCCAAGAAACCAGACCCTGGAAACCAGACCCTTCCTTGCCTGGCCTGGGAAGACTGAGGTCACTGGAGAAAGGAGGCTGGTGCTCTTGAAGGAAGGCCGACTGCCTGTGAGCTGTCCCAGAGCCTCTCTGCTTCCTCCAGCCTCCTCCGAGAAGGTCGATCATCCTAAGCTCCACGCCATTTAGGCAAAGCTCTACAAAGACTCTCCAATGATTAAGACTCGAACGCCATGACATATGAAGCAAATCCTCATAAAAATGCCAGAGGCCGTAGGTATTTGGATGTGGTTATCTTTGTGGCTAGTTCAAGAGCTTCTGCAGCGTAAAGCACAACTGTTCATCCCGAGATTTCCAGATTTCAACACAACTGGTGGATGGCAGATGCCAAGTAAAAGGGACAGTAGTAACAGCCACCATTAATGTAGCATTTACGATGCACAGGCCAACACGCTAAGCACCTTATGCAAATGAACTAACTTACTCTCGAATAGCTCAGTGAGGTTGACTGTCCTCCATTTTCCAGACAAAGAAACCAAAGCTCAGTCAGACCTCATTTACTCAAGATCATTAAAGGCAGAGCCAACACCTGAACCCAAACCCATCTTGCTTCAAATATGCCATGTTTTTAATCACTCAACTGACTTAGGATCAGGTAAGATGGGTATGTATGATAATGGATCAAGAATTGAGGGGGATGAGTATCAGAAACATTTCTTTTATTCTGTCCCCTTTTAGCTTCGCCACTGCAAAAAGAAAAAAAAAACGCAAATTAATTACAAGTTAAGTTTGTACATTAAGCTAAGGCAAGGGTTTTACTTAGAACTGCGCAGAATTGTGCCTAGCAAATGGCAGGAACTTATTTGAATAAATTTAATAATTTAATACAATTTTATACCTAATACAGGGTTTACGCCATTGATTCTCAGTGTTTCAAATGCTATTTTACCCATCACCAGAGGTGGACAGATGGATTCTGTTTCTCAGTAGTTAGGTTTCTCAATCGTCAATGTGATGGAGTAGGACCAAATGGACAAGTGCTTGCCCCACGTAAAGATGGCTCTCTGCCTGTACGGTTGAATAAACTATCACTCACTCACTCACTCACAATGACCGTTGATCCTTATGTCACGTGCAACAAAGGGGCAAATTCTCCAAAAAAGGTACAGAGATCTATCCACATTCTCTCCACTTTTAACCTCGTATCAACCTGCAAGGAAGCAATTTACAAACCTACCCCAGAGCAATACAACTGGAAAAGAATATCACACCAAATACTTTGTTTTTTGAGACACTGATCTCAGCTCCATTCATTAGCCCTCAAACTGAGAACATTATTTTGATGTTAATGTATCCGTGGCCATTTTCTCCAAGCAGCTAAACACATTTCCTCTTTCATAATAACACTATCCGTAATGATCAAGCATTCCAAGGGTTAGAGTTTCCATCATGTGAATGAGTATTCCAAAATCAAAAGAGGAAGAGCAAACCAGATGTCTATCCCAAAGGCACTTATGGCTACAAGCTAATTACGAAGGGAGACATGGCAGCCAACTGGACAACAGTTGCCCACTATGGTCAAATCCAAACTGCTTCTTGAGACTGTGGGGTAGCCTTGAGATCATGGGATTTAAGTTTTCTATGTCCCCCGAGAAGATGTTTTTGTGTGTACTCTTGTTGTGCTGGAAGAAGCGGACAAACAGAAGCTGAGAAACAGATTACTAATAACAATTCCTTTTGTTAGAGTGACAACCCTCAATGAGAACATTTACTTCCCAACCGCTGAAATGCACATGAAGCCTGGCAACTCTAATTTGATTCAATACTTAATCATTATTAATGCAAGTACGGGAAGCTCTTAAAAATAAGTTTCCCTCGGGGTCAGCTGGGCTTCCAGTTCTTGGCTTCAGTTCAGGACATGGTCTCGGGGTCCTGGGATCGTGCCCTGTGTTGGGCTCTGCGCTCAGCGGGGAGTCTCCTTCTCCCTTTCTCTCTGCTCCTCCCCACCTCCACTCACACTCGTGCTCTCTGCTCTCTAACAAATAAAGAAAGTCAATCAGGAAAAAAAAAAGTTTGTCTTCTTAACTTCCTTTAAGTCTAAAGCCAAAAGCATCTATAATTCCTTTATCATAGTAGGTCAAAATCATTTCTGGGCTGTCAAAGATTCATCAATGATTGAGTATGTATTGAGCCCTTATGTTGCACTAACATGGTGGGGAATACAAAATAGGTTCAAACCTCATCCAGTATTCATCTCTAAGGAGCTTGCAAGAGAAATGAGATGTTGCTGGTTTCAGTCCCTACATCCACCAGCTCCAAGGCCCCCTTGGAGGAAACTGTACTCCTCACCCTCTCCGCCAGCTAAGCAGTGACTGGAAAAATCCCATTCACATCCTGGGATATCTTTTCAGTACATCGCCCTTTATCTGAACTAGCTCGAGTGGGTTTCTGTTCTTTGGGATTAAAAAGAAAGAAAAAGACTAGGGTGCCTGGGTGGCTCAGTCAGTTAAGCACCTACCCTCCAGTCATGAGCCTAGGGTCCTAGGATCGAGCCCCGCATTAGGCTCCCTGCTCAACGAGGAGTCTGCTTCTCCTTCTGCACCTCCCCTCTACTTGTGCTCTCTCTCTCTGGCTCTCTCTCCTCTCAAATAAAAAAATAAAAATAAATAAAAAAAAGAGAGAAAGGAAAGAAAAAGACCCCTCCATCTTAGGTGATAATACAAGACCATCTATGATAAGTGTCCTTTGTAGAATGAATGAACGTTAAATGAAATGAGGGATGAATGCGATTTTGCCAGGGAACTTGGCAGGAGTGAAGAAGGATGGCTATGGGCTAAAGTAACAGAGTTAAATGTTTTAGAAGAGTTAAGAGCCAAATCACACCTTGAGTGACATAGTATAGGGAGAGGACATTGCAGGCCACAAAATATTCCAGAATTTTAAACAGGCTATGCAAAACATTTCAGGGACTAGTGGGTTCACCATCCCAGCTAATCTTAAACTCAGACTTGAGTCTAGGTGGGGAAACCTTAAAGGGAAGAGTAAAATATATGAATTTCATCCCCAAAAGACAGAAGCCACCGAAAAGTATTAAGCAAGGGAATGAACACCTAAAATGGCCTACTGTCCTAAGGGTACCAGCATTTTGTCATATGGATTGGGGTGGGAAAGCCAGGAGGTAAGGGTACCCACTCTTACAGTCCGGAGAGAAATAAAGTCCTCCACTGGGAGACGATAGTGAAGACAGAAATGAAGGGAGGCAGGGAACTGTCACTAAGGAGGGACAGTCCATCTGTTCATCAACAGAATCCAAACATTCATGAGAATGCTCCCTATTTCCACAGTATCTGTCAAAGCTTTTGCCAAAATCTCATCAGTGACCAGAGAACGTCAGTGAGGAGTATACTAAGTGTGTGCTTATCTGGATTTATAAACAGAAAGCGAGGCAGAAAAGTTACATTTCCTTGGGACGTAGGCAGGAGGGACGAGAAAGCAAGCACGGGCACAGAACATGGCGCCCCAAGACCCAATTCAACAGGTCTCTGCCCCTCCCCGCGGCATTTGATCAATGCCGTCCCCGCATGAAGTCTGGTAGCCCAGGGAGCCTGTGTGATGTCAGAGTAAGTTTTAACCTGCAGGATGTTTGCAGTGAGCAGGAATGAACAAATCCAGCAGCAAATAAGACACCACGCTCTATTCACGCCCTCTGCTCCCCGTAGACCACAAGGAGCCCCCCTACACGTCTACAAAAAATGTATTCCAGGCCTCAGCAGCCATAGAGGGTCTAGGCCAGAAAACCACAGGCTTCAAGGACCACCCAAAGGAGAAACAGTCACACACAAACTGCTTGCTGCTGGCCTCAAGTCTTCCAGTGACAGTAAGTCAACCAGAAACCAAAAATCCTTAAACATAAGAGTAACTTCTTTTATCCAAATGGTGATTTCAATCACGAAGGCAGACTCTTGGAGTCCGGGCAGCTCACAAAGCCAAAAAGCCAGCAGGGAAGGAGCAGGAAAACCCACGCCCTCCTCCCTTCCGGCTTTCTCGACATTTCCACGGCGCCCGGGGCCAGGCATCCCATTCACTCCACAAGTGTCCTCTACCTGGTCCACGGACTAATTATGAAATTAATTAAGTGGTGGGCACTCAGAGGCCAAAGAAAACACAGAAATGTGTTCCGGAGCTTCCCAAATGTATTTCGAGACTAGTCCCTCAGGACTTCGTTTTCCCTCTTGCCGGGTCTGTCTGTGTTCGCCCTCAGCCCAACCCCACACACCCTGGTGGGTTCCTGGAGGTTGTGGACAGGCTATATTTGGTTCTCCCTTCAGGCTTCTCAGCCACTCAATTCCCACTTTCCCTGCCTTTGGGTGCAACACTGTGTCACTCAAGGGAAGCAAAGGGCAGCCTCTGAATTCTTAGGCTAACACTGATGTCCCCTAGTCACTGTGACTCAGGGGCCATTTCACCATATCACCTGTCTAGGGAGAGCTTTTTATAAAAAATGACTTCAGCAAGCGAGGTGATTACTGAGCCAGAAGCAATACAAAATATTTTGTTAAATTCCACACATATGCCGAAGGTACTTCTTAAATCCTAAAAATTCTAATCCATGCATGCATTAATCACAACATGAACAAAGATATTTTGAGGAACCAGCGCTTCTGACAGCAAAATCTCTCTACAAGCCTCCAATTACTTAAACTCGCTGCCCCTTGTGCACCCAACTGTTTTGAGGGACAATGCAACAAGGCAGGCTTTAAAACTTACCACCCTCTTTGTCAACATGGTTGCTGATGGGAGCATGAATGTCCCAGAACTCTCTAGGTGTTCTGCTGGTCCCATGACCAGAAAACGTTGCTCATCCAAAGTGCTTTTTCTAAACCTCAGAGTAACAAAGGGGTAACCCAAGGCCGCCCTACACACATTCCTGCCCCCTCGAAGTCATCTCTAGGGCCCTGCAATCTTTGCTGTGCGAGGCCACCCCCTATGTGACTCTAGGCCCACCGCCACTCCTTTCCTACCCAGGCTGTTCCAAACAAACTCAAGAAGTCTTAGACAAGAGGCAGATGGTGAGGGAGAGAAAGTCTGTAAGTAACAGCTCTCTGTTACATAATGCTAAGCACAGAACCTCCTAGAACTAGCCCTAGAACCATCTCCTAGCCTATCACATCAGAATAAACAACTACTCAAAACAGGCAACAAAAGAGAACATTATGGTTTTTTTAATTTGATGGTCAGTGTACAATCATATCATAAATATAATACCAATGCATCAGTAAATACTATGTGGGGGTACAACCAGATTCTTTAAGGTATTTTTCATTCATTCTTTCAACTGATACTCTTATAACACCCAATGTCTACAAAGCATGAGCCTGCCCCACAGAAAGACACTTTGTAACCTCATCTGGGCCACAGCATCTGTGGAAGTCATTGGTGATCACTCGCCGCTACCCCTTTTTCAGATTTCGCCTTTTTCAAGACAAGAGATACTGAACTATGGTTTCAGTGGGGTTCTAGGACAAGTTCTGGCCAAAGCAATCTGAGTCACTTCTGCGCCCAATCGTGTCATTAATACAATGAGATCCTCTAGCTTCCTTTCCAGGACTGCACACTCAAGATCACACCCGCATCAGTTTGCGTCTTCAGGTGACTAGGACGAGCAGAGCCTACACCTGCTGACCACGCCGGACACACTGCACGGGAAAGAAAGAAACTGTGTTTAACCCCTGAGATTTCGAGGTGATTTCTTCCTGCCCTGTAACCTAACCTAACTTGCCAATATTATCGCTGTTTTAAAACAGAGAGAACCCTGCAAAAGTTCCTCTCCCCATCTGTTTTCTAAATCAGGTAATACCAAAAAAGCAGAGTTTGTTTCAAACTTCAAGTCATTCTTTCAAATGTAGAGGGTGCAGACAGGACAGACAAGTTCAAGCAACTCGCAGGGAATAAGGAATGAAACAGAATAACCTTTCAACAATGGTGAGATCTAAACATTCGTGTGGAACTCAGCTCAAGAGTTTAAAGCCCATGAAAAAAAGGTCACCTTCTGACAACAGGTCCAGTCACTTATGAAGTAGTGATCTCTCCAATGAAAGAGGCATTCAATGGCCATAAGCTCCTCCCTCAGAAGTCCAATGCCACCCTTTGTTCCTCTTTATTTAGCTTCCATCCAACTTAATTAAAATCAGGTCTTCCATAAGCTTCCTGAAGGTGGCTCATCTTTAAGTCTCCAGACAGTCTCCCCACCCGCCCCACCCCCCTTGGCATTTTTCACAGAGACTATTATTTATCAGGTGCTCGATCAACATCTACTGAAGTGAATTAGAGGGAACACTGTAGAAAGGCCTTGGGCACTGGAGGCAAAGGTTGGTCTAATAACCCTCTAGGGTCCCCCACGCCACAGCTAAACACACTACTGCAGACATCTGGGGCTGGGGAGCCTCCACCTCAAGAAAACAAAATAAGCATCAATATAACACTTTATTATGATTTATTACCACACAGCGCTTAAAACCACAGTACGCTGAACACTGCACTGTGGCCATCTTTGTTCTTGGACGTGCATTTACATGTGCAGGCAGCTGTTCTCCCGTGTGGAATTCTGTGTGTGAGGTATTTATTTTTTCTATTAAAAAAAAAAAAAACCCCACACCCTTTGTTTCTATTGCATTATTATACTCTTTATTATCCCATCACGTGGCTTCTCCTCTTGCAGGAACACAGCACACACCCTGCGTTATTGCTGACATAAAAATTACTTGTCAAAATCCCTCTATCCTGGCACCATTACGAACCTGATCTTCCCAAAGCGGTGGCCTTTGTTCCAGCTGGGACCAGATACCTCCCTTACTTTCCCTGGTGATTCCCAGACGCTCGGAGTACAAGGATACATGCCAGTTGTCACTGACGTTTGCTTAAAGTCACCTTTCAAAACTACCCTAGAGGTGAATGACAAATCCTTCAAGTTTTTCCATTTTATTTTTCAAGGGATTTGGAGGGGAGGGGAAAGGTGATGGCGGAATCTGCCACAGACAGTGCGGGTACAGCTGCAGCTCAAGAGAGCTTGGGCCCTCAGCAATGTCTTCTTCCTACGAGATGAACCTTGAGGCCACCTCCATAACCACTCTTATTCTCTGCTTCTCGTGCAGGATGCCAGGACTCTGCCCTCTAGGAGACAATGCCAATGCCAAGGTGATCTGAGGCGTCTGAAGGTTACATTTTCATTGAGCCCCGTCAAGATAACCCCAGATTTCATTAGGTTGACACCAGAACAGAGCTATCCTTGGAAAGAAAGGAACAGGCCAGAGTTTTTGGAAAAGAACCAAGCACCTAAAGATAAAACGCAGACTGAGAGCCTAATGGTTCATGGCTATGTAAATGGAAACTTAACTAAAGCGCCCTTTCTCTGTTCTCTTTCTGCTCTGCTCCCCCAACTGCCCTCCGTTCCACCTCCCAGGAACTTACTGCTGGCATGTCCCTCCTGATATTGCAAACACTATTACAATGAAGGCTTGCAGGAGAGACATAATTTCCTAAGAAGGTTACTACATTTGACCAATGCCCTAATTGAATACTGGTCAAATTTACAATCAGCCTCATAATGATACCTTTTCAACAAGCGATATCCACGAACAGACTGAAGCCAAAATATATTACTACAGATAAGAAAGCAGGCATCTATCCAAACCCCACGTTCAGATACAATTGCCCATGTACTGAATATATCAAAATTCCCATCCATGGAAACCCGGGGGGAATTGATTCAATCCCAAAGGCACCCTGCCCTCAACGACTTCTTGCAAAGGAAGGTTTCAAGTCATTTGCAATTTCTTTCTCAGAACCAGGAGTTAGCAGCAGCCCCCCACGGCTCCGCCACACAGACAGCAAAGGAACGGTGTGATGCAGAAACCCCCCGGTCGGCCCCGTGCAAACACTGTTGGCCCCAATGACCCAGAGACACCCAGGCGGCGACCCAGACTGCTGGGGGTTACCTGAATCTGTCATCAAGTCCCTTTCACCCCCTTCTGCGTGATGACATCAAGTGGAAATGGTACGCGTTTGGGAGGCAAGAGGCTGACAAGCAGGAAGCACAATTGAGCCTGAGCTTTGTTCAGCCTGCAGTGAAAGACGCGCAGGAAGGGTTAGACTCGCGCAGCAGAGAAAGAAATTCAAGCACCCTTCCCGGCCGGCGGCGGCGGAGTGGGTGCGCTGCTGGGAGGTGGAGGGAGGCGGCGGAGGTGTGGGGAGCCGGCCAGCCGCGGAGGGGGCGTAACGCTTCCTAATTGTCTCTATAGGATAAATACCCCCTCCCCCCACTCCGCTGCAGTCTCCCCCGCCCCCAAGTTCTCCTCCGGTGGCAGAGCTTCCACCAGCAACTGTGACCCCTCAAAAGAGAAAGAAACACGAGAAGGCGTAGAATAACATCTCGGGGCAAAAGACACACTGGCAAAATATACTAGTCAACCGGGTTCTCGGGGAATGCGGAGCGCCCGGTCACCCGCCCAGACACACACACCGGCGCTGCATTTGCAAGCATCCTTTCCCTCGCCCCCGTCCGCCACCTCATCAAGTCCCTGTCACTGTTTTGCCGATTTCTCCACTCTTTCCAAAACCGCGCAGCGCTTCCCCCGCCCCACCCCCACCCTAAGCGGGATCGGGGACCGCCGCCTCGCGTGCAGCGTCCCACGCGTCCAGCCTGCTTTGTCCTGCCGCTGCCCTTCCAGGAGCAAGCGCCCCAGGCACGTGGGTCCGCACAAAAGACCCCCACCATCTGGCCCGCCACGGCTCCCTCTCCTCCCGAGAGGGGTCCCGGGGCCGCGGAGTGGCGCGCGAGGGCAACTTCTGGGGGTGGGGACCTCGCTCGACAAGGGGCTTGCTAAGGGACCGTCCGGGGTGCGTGCGGGGTGGGGGCGCAGCCGGGGCGCGCGCGCACGTGCACCCTCCTGGGCGCGCGCGGCGCGGGCACCAGACGCGCTCCCTCGGACTGGAGCTCCAGGGGGCATCCGAGGACTCCGCGGAGCGGCCGACAGCGCCGCTCCCCCGCCCCAGCCGCCAGCCCAACTCCGCCAGCGCTCGGGCGAAACGCAACTCCAGGGACCCCCTCCCCGGCGCCCCGGGACCGCCCCGCTGTGCGCTGCGCTCCCCTCCCCGGGACCCCTGCGGCCCGCCACTCCCATCCGCTGCCCAAAAGAAGCCCCCCCAACACACCAGGCGGCGGCTCCCCTTCCCCGCTTCCCTGGCTCCGGGCGCGGCCGCGGTGGGGGCGAGGGCATCCATCCCTTCGCGCCCCTCTCGCCACCCCCGACCCGGGAGGGGCAGAGCCGAGAAACAAACCGAAAGTCACCGACCTCTCGCTGCAGCGGGCTCCTGCGCTCCCTACGGCGGCGGCGGCGGGAGCATTGCGGGGTGGTCCCGGCGAGCCCGCCACCCGCTCGGCCAGACGCGCGAGGCGGGCTGCGGGGCCGGCGCGGGAGGGGAGCGCGGCGTCCGCGCCTGCAGCCTGGGCTGCCGGCTCGGCCCTTCGGGAGGCGCCCCACCTGCCCGCTGCCCTCGGCGCTCCCGGTCCGACACCGCCGCCAGGCGCTCGGCTCCGAGCGGGAGCTTTTTGTGTCACCGCCCAGACTCGGGCACCGAAGGGGGGGTGGGGGCGGGAGGCCGGGCTCTGCTCCCCGCGGCACCGCCCCTCCCCGGCGGCTCCACCTCCTCCAACCTTCCCCCCCTCCCCACGGCTGCGAGTCCTGGACGTCCGTCTGTCAGTCCGGAGTCGCACCCCCGCCGCCGGAGTGAGGAGCTGCCCACCCTGGCCCGCGCGCCCTAGGCCGTGCCCCAAGTGCCCAACCTGGGCCGGGACCTCGACGTTGTCTCTGCGCCGCGCGCGGTGGGGGGCAGGGGAGGGGGGTACCTGAGCGGCGATCAGGTGTGAGACGAGGCCGCGTTCGGCAGGCGGGAGGTCAGGGGCTGAGGCGGGGGCCGAGGCCGGAGGGGACCGGCGTGCGGCTCGCCACAGGGGGACCGAGCCGGGGAGTTGATACCGTCGCGTTTCCAGAAACTGCCCTGGCATCCGCGTCGCCGCAGGTACTTCTGGCTGCCGCTAAAAGTTCACGTAATCCAAGCAGGGATCGATCCTACTTTTGTGGAAGGGAAGACGCTTCCAGAGCAGCCCGAACGGATACCCCACCACCTGGCTCCCTGGGAGGGGGTGCAGGGGAGGAGGCGGGGGTTGGGAAGAGCGAGGTGCAAATACTGAGGGTTCCATGACAGGTGCAAACCACCGCGGCCCACCTTATTCTCCACCTTGAAACCGAACTTCTACCTTAGGGAACATGCTTAGCATGACTAGTTCCTCCAAGAAAATATGAAGACCGTCTCTTGCCTCTTGGGTTGACTGCAGAACTGGGGAATGGAGGAGAGGGGGTGGCTGGTAGAGGATGGTGTGCATGCTCCTTGGTGCCTTTTCCAAGGATTTCTATGCAGAATGAAGATCTAAAAGTCTGTCTGATGACTCTGAGAAGGATAAGCCCGCCCACCTGCCTGAATGCCAGCACCAGGTTAACTGGACGGTTCCTCAGTTAAACAACAGAAAACACGCAGCCTTTTCCCCTAATTGTCCTAATTTCCCTTTTTCCTAATTGTCTCTATAGGATAAATACCCCCTCTCCCCACTCCACTGCAGTCTCCCCCGCCCCCAAGTTCTCCTCCGGTGGCAGAGCTTCCACCAGCAACTGTGACCCCTCAAAAGAGAAAGAAACACGAGAAGGCGTAGAATAACATCTCGGGGCTTGTCCACAAAGAAAGAACTCCCGTTCTAACCTTTCCCAAGAGCTCACCGCAGTGCTTCTGTAAGAAAATGAAAAGGAGACCCTCCAAACCATAGGGGGTGGGGGGCTCTGAATGACCTACTAAAATTCAAATTGTACTCAACTAAAACCTGTTCATAGTGTTTCCGAATGTGTTGTCACTAAGCACATACAGAAATCAGTCACCAAGAGACAGCTTTATGGTTTATAGCTTGATGGCTGTCAGTCCTTCTTGGGCTCCTAATTAAAGTGTTCACTTTGCTAACTCGTGTCCTTTTGTTCCCCAAAGTTCTATCCTCACTGCACCTGGCAGCAAGGAAAGCTAGATGTGGGCTTTAAAAGCCTCAGGTATGCTTGGGGTAGAAGGCTTCAGCAGTCTTTATTTTTGCCTCCAATTCAGGGCAGAAAAAAAATTTTTTTTTCAATGAGAAGCTAATGAGAGTATTGAAAACTTCTGATGTTGACCAGGAGCTTGGAATAGGATGGTAAGTTATCACACCTCAAAATTTTACTAGGAAAGCTTAGCCTATAAATATTATGATTGTACAAGAAGTGCCTTTAAAGACTACTTTTAAGAAGCTAATTTCAGGGACCAGTAATTATTCCAAAATATCGAAACTCTTTTTTTCAATTCTTTGGGAGGATTCAAGACTTTAGGCTGGTGTGGGGTAACTTCCATTCTTACTCATTCATTCCCGCTGCTGGTATTTTAATTCATAACCCATCATGGGTGTTCTGCCTTCTGTCCAGTCTTGTAAAGCTGTCACGTAGAGAAGGTTAATTAACTGGGGCAGACCAGGATAGACCAGTTCTAAGACTAGTAGGGGGCAGCGCAGGGACAAGCACCAACCCTTCGAGTCAGGGGAGGAGCAGGCAATAACTTGTCAACAAGATTCTTCAGCGAGGCGGTCCCAGGAGCGAAGCAGCGGCGACCAGGCAGTGTCCCCAGCTGCAAGCTGGCAGGCAGCATGGCCACAGCTTCTGGCCTCCAGCTCCAGACCAAGCCCCTGCCCATGGTGGGAGTAAGACAGAGTCCAGGTAGCATCTCAGGTCTTAAAGAACTAGGCTTCTCAGGATGGGCTCTGGGCACGAGATAAAGATCAGATGGTCATCAAGGCATTCGACAAACATTCCTTGAGTATGGACTGTGTACCGGGAACTCGGCTCTAGGATCAGAACAGAGAAGAAAATACACCCAAATTCCCGCCTTCAGAGGACACGCATTCTCACAAAAAGCAGAGAATATACAACATAATCACAGGTAAAATGAATTATGTGTTGGGGTGAAAAGTAAAAGGGGAGAAAAGCGATCAGGAAAGTGGGTGATTAAGTCTCTGTGTGAGAAGAAGGCTGAAATTTCAGTTCAGTGGCCGGAGGGGGCCTCCCCAAGAAGGGGGAGCGAGCTGCCGGAAGCGAGGGAGCAAGGCAGGCAGTAAACAGCGAAAGACTCGCCCTTATCAGACAGGGTACAAGAGATGGGTCTGTATTTCCCACGGGCAAAGGTTGAGCTACTAGGACTGGTTCACAAGGTCAGTGAGACCAGCAACATTGATGAACATTTAGTCACCTGAGGTGGAACTAAAGTCATTTAAATCCAGACAGGGGTGAGTTCTTAACCATCTTTGTACCCACAGCATTGAGAAGGTTTATCGTGTTCAACAATCTTTATGCTTTATTGGCCTGAGCCCATAAATCTCTGATAACCTGGGATGGAGCTGAGATAAATATGGCCCCATAAGACCAAGGACTGCCCTTGTGCTGGAGATGACACTTCCACAAGAGAATGTGGTGATCTAGGGGCACCTGGGTGACGCAGCTGGTTAAGTGTTTGACTTTTGGTTTTGACTCAGATCATGATCTCAGGGTCCTGGGATCAAGGCTTGTGCAGGGAGTTCTGGGCTCAACATGGAATCTGCTTCAGCTTCCCTCTCCTTCTCCAGCTGCCCCTCCCCAAGCTGGTACACACTCTCTCTCTCATTCTCTCAAATAAACAATAAATAAATCTTACCACCCCCCAAAAAAAACATGATCTCTTTCATTGCTTTTTGCCACGTTTTACCGATCTTTGAAGGCAGGATTATTTTTTACCTCCTACCCTGAGCCCCTAACACATGAAGAGGGAGGGAGGGAAGGAGAGAAACAAGAGGAGAAGAAGGGAAAGAAAGAGGAAATTGGGATGGGAAACAAATCCTACTCAGCTTGCAACCTCTAAAGATCCTAATCCAACCCACTAATGAGGGTGAGTTTTCTGTTTAACATGTATGAGTTTTATACATTAAAACTGCATCTTGAAATCGAATTATGGTAATAGTTGCACACTTAAAAACAAGGGGATTTTAAGGCTTGTAAATCCTACCTCAGCAAAGTTGTTTGAAAATGCTGAAGAAGTACCCCACGCTGAGCCAGCTTTCACATGCTGTCAATGATAAGCCAAGGAGGCATATTCAACCAGACACATTATCGTCCTCCCTAATAGATGTTGAAACCAAATTGATTTGTGTGAAATAGCAGAAAATATATATATATTGGTCTCTGCTCCCAGTTCCTGGCACAGGGCTCCTGAAACCCTTGTAACTTCCTAAATGATAAGAGCACTAGGAGTATCTTTTGTTCTATTATTTGGCCTTTGACCCCAATTCCTGACTGGAGTTCCTATGCCCCTGGGAATTTCCTGGGGGATGGGTATGTCTTTTGTTCTAATGAGGTGACTCCTGGTAGGCTCCTGGGTGAGTGCTGGTCAGCACAAAGACCAAGCCATGATGAGCTGCTTAGAATTTTCAGCCCCAGCTCCCCTTCTCCAGAGAGGGGAGAGCAGCTAGAAATGGATTTAATACATGATCCTAGGGGTGCCTGGGTGGCTCAGTGGGTTAAAGCCTCTGCCTTTGACTCAGGTCATGATCCAGGGTCCTGGGATCGAGCCCCGCATAGGGCTCTCTGATCGGTGGGAGGCCTGCTTCTCCCCCTCTCTCTGTCTGCCTCTCTGCCTACTTGTGATCTCTGTCAAATAAATAACATCTTTTCTTAAATGTTACTAATATATTTATAGGATGTATTACATCTATAGGATGAAGCCTCCATAAAAGTCCCCAAAGTACAGAGTTTGGAAAGCTTTTGGGTAGCTGAATATGTGGCGGTCTGGGGGGAAGAGATACACCCAGAGAGGACATGGAAACTCCCAGCTCCTTCCCATCTTCCTTGTCTTACACATCTCTTCTACCTGGATGGTCATCAGTATCCTTTATCCTACCTTTTATAATAAACCGATAAACAGTAAGTAAACTTTTCCTGAGTTCTGTGAGCCACTTTAACAAATTCATTAAACCTAGGCAGAAGGTGATGGGAACCTCTGCTTTATGGCCCATCGCTGCTCAGATGTACAAATGATCTCCAGGACTTGCAACTGACATGGGGGGCAGGGTCCACAGTCTTGTAGGACTGACCGTCCTCTACATAGCATCAGAATTGAGTTAAATTGTAGGACACCCAGCTGGTGTCACAGAGAATTGGTTTTGTGTGGGGGGGAACCCACACCTTTGGTGACCAGAAGGGTCAGAAGTGGAATGTTCTATATGAACATAAAGGAGAAACTCCCAGGAGGAAGAGTGAGTTTCTCTTACTCAATTTGCAAACTTACTTTTCCTTGCATGGTATTTGCCTCCTTAAGGCATATATAATCTTTTTTAAAGTCTAGAAGAAAAGTCTTAAACTCGACATAGTCTAGTTTACTAATAATGACTGCTAAAGAGAGTGCACATTTCCAAAACTGGTTTTTATTTTGGGGCCCTACTTAAGCCAATTCCGTCAGACTAATCATTCCGAGAAGATGTTCTAAGTGAGAAAGGCACTGTATTTGACACATTGTCTAATCTCTTTCCTACTTAGAACCAGGTGCTATCCATCTAAGGACAACGAAGCCTCATCTGGAACAAAACACTGAAGTATTCTGGAACCCGCAGGGGATGTTCATCGGACCTACATCTAGATTGCTTTTCTTTTCTTTTTTTTTTTTTTTAAGATTTTTTATTATTTATTTGACAGAGAGAGATATCACAAGTAGAGAGAGAGAGAGGAGGAAGCAGGCTCCCTGCCTAGCAGAGAGCCCGATGCGGGACTCGATCCCAGGACCCTGAGATCATGACCTGAGCTGAAGGCAGAGGCTTAATCCACTGAGCCACCCAGGCAGCCCTAGATTGCTTTTCTAAAAGTGGTGATGGATTGAACAAAGACATCCCACTTTTTTTTTTTTTTTAGCTCACCTTTGATACCTACCACAGACACTGTGAATCAGCTATCATAGTCAGAGGTAACAGTCAACATGTTTAACCAGTTGTAGGCCTAGGCATCCACCAATCCACTATGATAATGACCATAAACAATATGGCCATTTGGTGCATCTGGGCTGAATGTCAGCCTCGCATTATGATGCCAAAGTCCTCTGGACACCCACCTCAACAGCAGGTGTCTGCTGTGTTCTCATGACATTTGGGCAGTTTGGGGTTGAGCAAGATCCTCCCATCCACCAGCCAGTTGCTAATGTCTGCTCTAAGTAGGGTAGAGGGAAATCATTATAAACTGAACTCAATTCCTTGCCCTGTACAATCAACGTGAGACACAGGTCTCACTGCCTGATGGGCTGGAGTGACTGCATTCGATCAGCCCTCCCCTCATCATCTGTCCTATTCTCATTCCCTCCAGCTGTGCCTTCATCCATGCTCATCAGTCACTGTTCCTGTTTCCTCTCCATCAGCTGTCAGGTTGCTGGAACCCATTTGGCTCCTCTCCTCTTGGCCACTAAACCCTCTGATCCAGCTGCCAGATGGTATGGAGGTGCAGCTCAGAGACAGGAGAAAAGGAAAACAAGAACAAGCAAGTTCCATCTCCATTGTTTGGACCCAAGTCTGAATCTAATGCTTTGCCCTACTGGTCCAAGAAACAGGCTCCATCTTGTGGACTCAATTCCTAGCCTGCATCTTACTCAAGTTGGCCTGGCACCCCTTTACCGGATCCAGGTCCAGACCGGGCCTCACCCACCCCTTCTCCCCACTGTCTCATCTCCCAGCTGCAATCATTCTGAGCAGCAATCTTCCCAAAACAAGGGAAGCAAAGCATCTGTTTCTGGCCCTTCTGGATCCAGAGGGTCAAATCAGGGCACCCTCTAGTGGTCAGGAGGAGGGATGGCAACCCCTGGCCCATGTTCCCCAGAGGTCAGACCCTTACAGGGGAGGATAGGGCAAAGTGGACTAGGATGTTCCACACAGACTTCCTACCTCTTTTTGCTTTAACGTCTTTCCTCTGCTGTTACTTCTCTACCCCCCGCCCCCGCCCCGGGTGGGTGGAGTGTGTTGGGAAGCGGGGTGGAATAGAGCATGCCCTACTGCATTCTCAACCCTTCTGCTTCAGTGCTTCCTGTCTCCCCCTTCATGTATCTGATTTAAAGACCGCAAATTATTCTGCTACAGGGTAAGAGAACCTTGAGATATCAATCAAGTCCGAAGCCAGTAAAGAGCAACTTCTTTTTTCGTTAGTGAATGGCTTGGAAGCCTGTGGACCAGATAGTGTTGCTGACCATTACCAGAGTATTTCCATTCATGCTGGCGAGATCCTTAGAAGTTCTATGATCACCACGCCCCACCTTACAGATAAGGAAACCGATGCCCATGCCACTAACACACCTTGCCCAAGAAGACAGGACAAGTGAACGGTGAGCACAACCTTGACCCAGGTCTGCCAAACCCAAAGTCCTTCCCCTGAACACCTGCCACAGACCACACTCTCCAGATAATTCCAAGTAATTCCTCTTGATCTGACTTAAATGCATCTCAGCCTCTTCCCAGCCACTACTGTTGTAGCTCAGGGTTAGCGAGTGGCTTCCAAGGCTGACACTGTGGCTCACGGCACAGCAGGACCCCAAATCTCCCCCAGATTTCAAGAGGATCTGCTCTTCCCTAGCCTCACCGTCCCACTTTCTTTGTACCTTATGCAGCCATGGGGCCTACATTTACAATGGCCAATCTCCAAAGATTTGGTGCTTTCAAAGTTTCTCCGTCTCTCTGTCTCTCACCATGGCCTCGTGTCCCTTCAAAGCACACTCCGATTTCTCCAACCAGATTCATTTTTATCTTCTGTGAACTCTTAGGACCCATGAATCATTCTTTTATTTCGCACTTACCGGACTCTGCCTTACAGCCACTCACGTATTCATCCCATCAACAGGTCCTTAAAGACTAGAACTCTGCTGTATTCACATCAACAGGTCCAGGAACACATGCCCCGGCATCATACAGATTAGCATGCTCCTGCCCTGCACACAGTCAGTGCTTAATAAGTGTTCATTCTAATGACCAGTCAGAAATTTCCATTTTTCGTTTCAGAGTCATGCTTCCTACATCCCCTCTCAGGGGATCTTCTTTAAGTTGTTTCTCCACAAATCTGGTACAACCTAGTTACTCCAGCTCAGCCAAAGTGGGATTTAGGGTTATTTCCAAATCCCCGTGGGGAGGGGGCTGGGTAGAGACAGGAGAAAGAATCGTGACATGAGAATTCTCTGTGGGCTCTAAAGGAAAATGGACTTTCCAGTAGCTATTCTTACCCTATGTTATGGGTTGAAATGTGTCCTTTCAGAAACTGTATGTTGAAGTCTTAACCTCCAGTACCTCAGAACATGGCTATATGAGGGTCTTTATAGAGATAATCAAGTTGAAATAAACATATTGAAATGGGCCCTTATCTAATATGACCAGTGTCCTTGTAAGAAGGGGAAATTTGGACACAGACACGTACAGAAGAAAGATGTGAAGAAAGACAGGAGATGGCCATCTGCGAGCCAAGGAGAGAAGCCTGGAATAGGTCCCGTCTTCACAGCCCTCAGAAGGAACCAGCCCTGCCAAGACCTCAGTCTCAGACTTCTAGTCTCCAGAACTGTGAACCAAATTTCTGATGCGGAAGCCACCCAGTCTGCGGCAATTTGTTATGGCAGGGCTAGCAAATGAGCACAACTTAGGACTCCAGCTCACAACCTATGGTGGAGTACCCAGGAGCCGTGTATTTTCCCAAGGACTTATCCACATCGGCAAAGCTAAAAAGATAACCAAGCAGATGCTCATTTACATGTTTGGGAGAAGAACAGTTGGGATGGCTACCATTAATGAAACATTATTGTGAGTAATGAAATAATGTTTAATACAATAATGGGTCTAATTGGGGTGCCCGGGTGGCTCAGTGGGTTAAAGCCTCTGCCTTCGGCTCAGGTCATGATCCCAGGGTCCTGGGATCGAGCCCCGCGTCGGGCTCTGTGCTCTGCAGGGAGCCTGCTTCCTCCTCTCTCTCTCTCTCTCTCTGCCTAACTGCTTACTTGTGATCTCTGCCTGTCAAATAAATAAATAAAATCTTAAAAAAAAAATAATGGGTCTAATCACTGTTAGGTGCTTTGCAAACATCATCC
>NW_019154120.1:14646433-14650222 GCF_002288905.1 Enhydra lutris kenyoni | reverse complement strand
TACTTAATCCTCCCATCCACCCAATCAAGGTGAGTATTGTTACTCTCCTCCCTCCCTTGGCGTGTTTTCTGGGGAAACTGCCCTTGTTATAAAACGGTTGCCCTCATCCTGATGTCATATGTAGATCAGGTAACATCCAGCAGCAAAAAAGGGAACAACTTCTTCTCAGAGTGACGAACTCTTTTCTAGAAGCCTTCTAGCCAACTTCCTCTTGTGACTCATAATCCAGAACTATGTCACATACTCATCCCTAAACCAATACTTAATCCTCCCATCCACCCAATCAAGGTGAGTATTGTTACTCTCCTCCCTCCCTTGGCGTGTTTTCTGGGGAAACTGCCCTTGTTATAAAACGGTTGCCCTCATCCTGATGTCATATGTAGATCAGGTAACATCCAGCAGCAAAAAAGGGAACAACTTCTTCTCAGAGTGACGAACTCTTTTCTAGAAGCCTTCTAGCCAACTTCCTCTTGTGACTCATAATCCAGAACTATGTCACATACTCATCCCTAAACCAATTCCTGGCAAAAGAAATGGTACCGTGAGTGACCACATGACAAGGCAGGATAGTTGAAGTCATGTGGGGTAGGGTGGGTGTTGCAACAAAAGAAGGGATACGCTACATGGAAGAAGAGGAAAACAGACTAACAGGTTATAGCCACACACTGAATCTTATGAGAAGCATGATTCTGGGCAACTTACATAAATAATCCCCTTATTGTACAAGACATGTCACATTGTCTTCTGCTACCTATAGCCAAATTCATCCCAATATGCCACTTCTACATGTATGCTTTGATTTTCTACTGTGAGAACAGTCTTTACAGCATATTATGAGACACTAATAACATCATGTTGACTGTCACCCAGAGTTTCAAAGGCCCAACAGAGAGAAACAAGATTTTTTTAATTGTGTTAACATACACATAACATAAAATTTACCACTGTAAGGACGCCTGGGTGGCTCAATTTGTTAAGCAACTGCCTTCGACTTAGGTCATGATCCCAGCGTCCTGGGATGAGTCCCGCATTGGGCTCTCTGCTCAGCGGGGAGCCTGCTTCTCTCTCTCCCTCTGCCTGCCACTCTGCCTGCTTGTGCTCTCTCTCTCACACTGTCAGATAAATAAATAAATTCCTAAAAAAAAAAAAAAAATTTACCACTATAGCTATTTTTAAGTGTGCAGTTCAGTGGCATTAAGTATATTGACACTGCTATGGGACCATCACCACTGTCCATTTCCAAAACTTTTGTCATCCCAAACTGAAACTCTGTATCCATGAAACAATAATTCCCCATTTCCCCTCTTCCTAGCCCCTGACAACCACCATTCAACTCTCCGTCTCTATGAAATTGACTTCTCTGGTCCCTCATATAAGTAGAATCATACATTTGTTCTTTTGTGGCTTATTTCATTAGTCTAATGTCTTCAAGCTTCGTCCATGCTGTAGCCTGTTTCAGAATTTCCTTCTTTTTCAAGGCTGAATAATGTTCCACTTATGGATATACCTCAATTAATTTATCCATTCATCAAATGAACATTTGGGTTGTTTTCACTTTTTCTTATTGTGAATAATGCTGCTGTAAATGTGGGTGTTCACGTATCTGTACAAGACCCTGCTTCCCATTCTTCTAATATATGCCTAGAAATGGAATTGCTGGATCACCTGTCAATTCTATTTTTAATTTTTTCAGAAATATCCATACTGTTTTTCACAGCAACTACATCATTTTGCACTCCCACCAACAGTGCACAAGGGTTCCAATTTCTCCATATCCTTGCCAACACTATTTCTAGGTTTGGTTTTGTTTTTTGTACAATAGCCATTTGAGGAGGTGTGAAGTATATCTCATTATAATTTTGATTTGTATTACTCTAATAATTAGTGATGTTGAACTAATTTCTCATGTGCTTATTGGCCATTTGTATACTTTCTTTGTTGGAGAAGTATCTGTTCAAGTCCTTTGCCCATTTTGAATGGGGTTGTTTGTTTTTTGTTTTTGTTGAATTTCAGGAATTCTTTATTCTTCAGGGATTACATTTACTAAAACTAATCATTTCTACAAGTTTCTAGATGGTTAGCTTCTTGCTTCACTTACCTCTGGTTCATCTTTGCATTTTCCCAAATCTCTAGCTCAATGCTGTCATATGCTAGGAACCCAAAATCTTTGTTAGCTGTCTGGCTAGATAGGTGATGGCTGGATGCGGATGAACCATATTTAGGAAATAGAAGATGAGGCTAGAAAAGTAATTTGGGTTTCAGTTTGAGGATGCATCAGTTTGGTGGTAAACGGAAAGCAGAATAGTATTTGAGCAAGAGTGTAATTTAGAAAAGCTGATGTGGCCCTGGTATAAAGGAGGAATTGGAGACAGAGATCCTGGAGGCAAGGGTCACACAGCTAGAGAGCCCTAGTGCCTGTGAAGGTGAGTAGGGCTAGAAGTCAGACCGGCAGCAACAGGAGTGTGGTAATCCTAACAGTACCTAGCTGTACTGTACACAGTTACAGGGTCTTTTCACACCACCATTTCATTTGCCCCTTCAATAATTCTGCTAGGAAAGTTTTATCACCTTCTACAGTATTGCAAATTGATTCTCGGAAAGTGTGAATTTTCCCCAGGTCAGAGTAATTAAAGGCCAGGTCAGCATCAGATCCCAGGCAGCCCTGTTTCTCATTCACCAGCACGACTTGTCTACACACTAATTAGAGTCACAAGATAAACTTCCAAACAGTAAGATGTCTAAGCTCCAACCCAGATATTCTGATTTAACTGGTCTTCAGTGAGGCATAGGTAAGGGAGTTCATGAGAGCTCCCCAGGGATTCTAACCTGCAGCCAGGCTGAGGACCTCTAGAGAGCAGAAGGGGAGGCCCACCCAGTGACTGACTGCTGAAAGATACCAATGTAACAACAAGGTTTTTAGCCTGAGGGACTAACCTTCCTAAGAAACTCATCTTACCAGGACAGAATTACATGCACATATGTGCAACAGCCACATTCAGGGTTAGAATAAATGGAAAATGGCTGCTTTGGATGGGATCTCAAATAGTCATCCACAGATGGTAATAGGCAAGTGCATGACAAATGTTGGGGAGGCGGGGTGGTTAACTCTAGAGGCAATGATATGGACAATGCTTCCTTAGGATTGTCCCACAGACCTCCATTCAATGACATTAAATTGCATCCTTAGGAATCAGTCCAAAAGAGACTTCCCCTTTTGGATTCCCACAACGATCCCCATTAGTGGTCCACGGGAAAACCAGTAGCAGTGCCATCCTTGAGTTTAATTCAGTCAGTTATGGAGGATGGCTAGAGGGGACGATGAATTTAGGAACCCAAAGTATTTGAGATGCTGGTGGCATATCCAGGTGGAAAAGATCAGCAAGCATTTGAAGCTGAGAGACTGAGTCACTTGAGATTAGGTCTGGGCTAGATTTTATTTTATTTAATTTTTAAAATTTGATAGAGAGAGACACAGCAAGAGAGGGAACACAAGCCAAGCGGGGGGAGTGGGAGAGGGAGAAGCAGGCTTCCCGCCAAGCAGGGAGCACAATGTGGGGCTCAATCCCAGGACCCTAAGATCATGACCTGAGCCAAAGACAGACGTTTAACGACTGAGCCACCCAGATGCCCCTGGGCTAGATTTTAAAACAAACCAGGTAGAAACTGGTTAAAATTTAGATATGAATGAGATCAACATTCATTTGGTCCAAGGACCAAACTGTAAAGAATGATTCAGGTCATGATCTCAAGGTCCTGGGAAGGAACCCCACATTGGGCTCCCTGCCCAGC